>NC_057797.1:103201330-103204111 GCF_018294505.1 Triticum aestivum
GTTCCCTTTCCTTTTTTTGTTTGTTTTGTTTTGTTTTACTTTTCTTATTTTACTTTTCTGTTTTCTTTTAGTTCCTAATTATTTTGGTTTTTATAAAATACCAAAGTGGCACCTAAATTGATGTTACAAATTATGTCATAACGACAAAAAGTTTCATCCCAAAATAATAAAGTTTAGTATTTTACAAAATATAAAAGGCATTTAATTAATGGTTTTAGCTACTGATTTAATTAGTTTAGTGCATTTAAAAATTTTATAAATACTTTGTTTCTCCACCAATATATCTTATGAATTATTTGTCACAATAAGAACATTTTAGTTTTGACTTTTGAAAACTTTAATTGTTTGACTTGTTTTTGAATTTGGATTTTGAACTAACATGATATTAGCAACAGTAATGGAGGTGACGTGGCATCATTAGCAGAGGTTCACTATAACTTAATTACCCGGGCGTCACAAGTCTCCTCCACTACAAGAAATCTCATCCCAAGATTTAAGAGGGGGAGTAAGGGGGAAAAATCTGGTTACGAAATTCTAATGAATCCTCTCGGTCTTGGTTGCTCTTCTCGAAGAGGTCGATCCATTACTTCGATGTCTCCATTTCTCTGCTTCATGTCATCATGATGAAGTTGTCGTCCTTCCTTCAGGATTTTCACTGTACTGACAAAAGGGTAAGAAGGGAAAAAGCTCTATAAGGACGGATTCTAACAAGATTGAGCATGAGACGGTCAACTCAGGCGAAGAAGCATAAGTATCTCTCGAATTGAAACTTAAGAAGATATCAAGTGTAAACTAAGAATGTACCATGAGAAGTTTCAAACAGACAGGCAATCATTCGATGCCTAATCAGAAGGTCAAAGGGTTTTAGGGCAAGGAAAATAAGTATTGTGTCTGATACCAGAATGGATCACTAGGAAGGTGCCCATGAATTTCATACGTAGCCAGGCTCGAGAAATAACTTTGGAGACAGGGATATACAGAAGAGTCAGGTTTTGATCCCGTGGAACTGTGGGTTATGGGCCCACCATGTGGGTTAAAGCAAGATGGGCAACGACATCTTGCATGGTCATAATAGCAAGGCATGTCAGGGAATAGCCTGTCAGTTATGTCGGCATCAACGCCAGTACCAAGGGCGAGGGACGAGGAGAACCATTTTCCTGCTCGTTGAACGAGGCAGACCAAAAGCCAAGGTTCTCGTCCATCGGTGGCTACCAGAATGTCATCAACAATAGTAACAGAGTCTTACTGACAAAGTTGTACACCGAGGTGTTTACATAAGCAACAGAATATTACTGCTTAGATCATATAGATCACCAGAGAGGTTAAACAAAACAATGAAAAGGAAAAGGTGATCATCAGATTAAATAAAACAATGGAAAGGAAAATGTGTTTAAGCACATTATTCAGTGGTATATCCTTCCCAAGGACAAACAGAGCATGATATCCATGATAGGATATAATGTAGAAAACCCTTTAGGAAAGGGGGGGGGGTCATGACATTACCCATACAACGGTGTTTGGATAATTTGATAAAGAAAATTTAGCATTGTGCTTCAAATGTTCTTATTGAAGATTGGAGTACCACAGTCATGCTTCGAGATAGCATTGACATGGTCTTCAAGTAAGGTCGGACTTTGGATACATGAAGGATCCATCAGAAACAACTTGTAGAATAAGTCTTACAATTTCCTCATGGAAGAATGGCTAACCTTGCAAAAAATAAGACTATAACAATAGGTCCTCTAGCCAGGGGTGCTAAGCAAAGACACCACCTTACCAGGTTATGTAGAGACCAATGCTATAACTCTTGGAAATATGTCCCAACCATCATATCTGACCGAGATTCAGATCCGATTGGTGTCAGGATACCTCAGACTCAGGATGCCTGAGAAGAAAAGGTGCAACAGAATTTGACGAGAAGACACTGTGAGATTCTCAGAAATGATCTATGGAAGCGAGTTCCGAAACAAGAGTTCATCATTAAACCAAGGATGTAACACCCCGAGACCGATGTGCCAGGTGTCCTCCAGTTATTCGCCGTTGTCGCCCTGTCTTTGCTTGCGTGTCATGCTTTGCATATCATGTCATCATGTGCATTTCATTTGCATACATGTTCATCTCTTGCATCCGAGCATTTTCCCCGTTGTTCGTTATGCATTCCGGCGCTCCTATCTCCTCCGATGGTCCTATCTACCTTTTTTTCATGTGTGGGGGTTAAACATTTCCGGATTGGACCGAGACTTGCCATGCGGCCTTGGTTTACTACCAGTAGACCGTGTGTCAAGTTTCGTGCCATTTGGAATTCGTTTGATACTCCAACGGTTAACCGAGGGACCGAAAAGGCCTCGTATGTGTTGCAGCCCAACACCCTCCCAATTTGGCCCAAAACCCACCTAAACCTTCTCCATCATCTAGAGCGTTCGATCACGATCGCGTGGCCGAAAACCGCACCTCATTTGGACTCTCCTAGCTCCCTCTACCTATAAATATGTGATCCCCTCCGAATTCTCCCGCAGACGAAAACCTAATCCTTCCCCTCGCGCCGCCGGACGCATCCACGCGCCGCCCGGACATGTCCGCTCCGCCGGCCACCTCACCTCCACCAATCAGAGGACGCCACGTCACCTCCGCCGCCGCCCACAGCCACTCCGACGCAGCCACTTGTCGTCCCGCCGGTGCCTCTCTCTCCTCTCCACCGCGGCCCGCGCAGCCCACCGCGGGCCCGCCCGGCCCGAACCCCGTCGCTCTGCGCCTGTAGCTCACCGCCGCCTAGCGCCGCTC
>NC_057797.1:103204671-103273516 GCF_018294505.1 Triticum aestivum
GAGGAGCTCCGCCGCCGCCTCGCCAAGTCGCCGGCGCCGCCCTCCGCCGTCGCCTAGCTTGCCGCCGGCCGGATCTGACTAGATCCGTGCCGGGACGGCCTCCCCGCGCCTCCCTGTGCCGATCCTGCCTCAACTGTGGCGAAGGCCCGGCCCCGCCTTGATCTGTGTGCACCCGGGTCAAAACCCTAGATCTGGAGGTGGTATTTTTCGTCTAAGTCCCCAATTCACAGATTCAAATGCCCATATTCATCATGCTATAACTCATCACCCGTAACTCCGATTTACGCGTTTAGCATATCAGAATGTTCGTCTCAAAGAGCACATCATTTCATCTCATTGCATCATTTTCATTTAAGTTCATCTTGTTGCCCGAAATGCTATTGGAAGAGTGCTATTTGAGTTAGTTGCCAGATCTGCTGCTCCAAATAGCTTTTTGTCATTTTTGCCATGATTAATGTGTGCATGATATGCTCATGAGCTCTACATGTGTTTTGTTATATGCTTTGCCATCTTTACAGAAGTGCCATCCATGTATTTTTGTGATATGTGTGGTGACTAGCACACGCTTGCAAAGTGGTGCATTCATTAATGCTGATTTCAGGGACTTAGGATTTCTCTAAGTCCTTGATCTGTTTTTATCAATATGCCATATGTTTATGTTGTTTCCTAGTGATCCGTGCCTCTTTTGAGGATGATTAGTAAGGATGTTTTGTTAATCTTGTAGTGATCTATCCATCCATGTCTTTGTTTGCAATTATGGAGCACCCTAGCTTGAGTCAATCGAGCTCTACTTTTGCTATTTCGTGAATCTGGGCAGATTGTCTACTTGTTAGCGATTTTGCCGAGGATGTTGTAGTTGATCCGTGCATGCTATGTTGTTGTTCTTGCCATGCCTAGCTTATATAATGTGTATTCTTGATGTGTGTATGCTTAGTTTGTCATGAATTTGTCTGTAGTGAGTGCATCGAGCTCGTAAACATGCCTACTTGATATCTGATTTGCATGCTCCAGTTTTTCACTAAGTCTGTGATCTGATTATGTTTTTTCCATGTTCACATGCTTGCAATTGTATTTTCTGGTCCCTTTTGGCTCAAGGTCACTAAGGGACTTTTGTTAAGCTCTTTGAGTAGCTTCATGCCATGTCTTGCTTTGCCATGTTAAGTTCCTGTAGCATCTAGTTTTCATGCTCCAATGTGTGCTACCTGATCTGAATTCCAGACAAGTGTTAATTTCACTAAGTCTGAAATCTGTTTACCAATTGCACTTTTGCCATGCTTGTTTGAACCTGTTAATGGATGAATTGGCCGTAGCTCAGTGTTCATCTTTTGTTAAGAATCATGAATGGATCCCTGCCATGTATTTTGATGCCATGTTTGGGTGCTGTAGCATGTTTAACTTGTTGCATTTAGATGGTTACTTGATGTATATCGCAGACCGGTGCCATATTTGAATTGCTTGCCATTTCCAAACCGTGTCTCCGATTCCGGTGTTCTTTATATCGATTTCAACCGAAATCACCTCATCTTTCTAGTGGCACTCTTGGATTTCCAAGTTGAGGCCAGGTTCATTCATCTCTTGTCAAATCTTGCATATGCATCACATATCGCATCCCGCATAGCATACCATGTTTGCATCATGTTGTTTGAGTTTGCACATGGTTGATTGTGTTCCGTTTGCTTGTTTGTCTTGTTTGGGTAGAGCCGGGAGACGAGTTCTCTAACGAGGAGCCCGTTGAGTTTGCTTTCGAGGATCCAGTCAACTCTGACAACTTTGCAGGCAAGATGATCATACCCTCGAAATCACTTCTATCTTTGCTTTGCTAGATGCTCGCTCTTTTGCTATGCCTATGCTATAATGACTACCACTTGCTTATCATGCCTCCCAAATTTCCATGTCAAACCTCGAACCCACCATGTCCTAGCAAACCGTTGATTGGCTATGTTACCGCTTTGCTCAGCCCTTCTTATAGCGTTGCTAGTTGCAGGTGAAGATTGGAGACCGTTCCTTGTTGGAACATTATTTTCTTGTTGGGATATCATTATATTATCTTGTTATCTTAATGCATCTATATACTTGGTAAAGGGTGGAAGGCTCGGCCTTTTCCCTAGTGTTTTGTTCCACTCTTGCCGCCCTAGTTTCCGTCATATCGGTGTTATGTTCCCGGATTTTGCGTTCCTTACGCGGTTGGGTGATAATGGGAACCCCTTGATAGTTCACCTTGAATAAAACTCTTCCAGCAATGCCCAACCTTGGTTTTACCATTTGCCACCTAGCCTCTTTTCCCTTGGGTTTCCAGAGCCCAAGGGTCATCTTATTTAAACCCCCCCGGGCCAGTGCTCCTCTGAGTGTTGGTCCACCTCGTCAGCCGCCGGTGGCCACCAGGGGCAACTCTGGGCTGGCCTACCGGAAGTTTGACAATCTGAGTGTGCCCTGAGAACGAGATATGTGCAGCTCCTATCGGGATTTGTCGGCACATTCAGGCAGTGTTGCTGGATTTGTTTTAACTTGTCGAAGTGTCTTGTAGAACCGGGATGCTGAGTCTGATCGGAATGTCTCGGGAGAAGGTATATCCTTCGTTGACCGTGAGAGCTTGTCATGGGTTAAGTTAGGACTCCCTGCAGGGATTTGAACTTTTGAAAGCCGTGCCCGCGGTTATGGGCAGATGGGAATTTGTTAGCGTCCGGTTGTAGAAAACCTGAAGTTGACCTTAATTAAAATGCATCAACCGCGTGTGTAACCATGATGGTCTCTTTCCGGCGGAGTCCGGGAAGTGAACACGGTGTTGGAGTTATGCTTGACGTAGGTTGCTCTAGGATCACTTCTTGATCATAGTTTCTCGATCATGCTTTGCCTTCTCTTCTCGCTCTCTTTTGCGTATATGTTAGCCACCAAATATGCTAGTCGCTTGCTGCAGCTCCACCTCATACCTTTACCTTACCCATAAGCTTAAATAGTCTTGATCGCGAGGGTGCGAGATTGCTGAGTCCCCGTGACTCACAGATACTTCCAAAACCAGCTTGCAGGTGCTGATGAGTCCGTGCAGATGACGCAACCAAGCTCAAGGAGGAGCTCGATGAAGATCTTGTCCTTTGTGTTGGTTCGTTCTAGTTGATCAGTAGTGGTGCCCAGTTGGGGTCGATCGGGGACCCTGTCGCCTTTGGGGTTCTTCTTTTATTTTGGTACCGTAGTCGGACCTTGATTATATCTGGATGATGTAATGCTTTATTCATGTAATTGTGTGAAGTGGCGATTGTAAGCCAACTATGTATCTCTTTCCCTTATGTATTACATGGGTTGTGTGAAGATTACCTCACTTGTGACATTGCTTTCAATGCAGTTATGCCTCTAAGTCGTGCTTCGACACGTGGGAGATATAGCCGCATCGGGGGCGTGACAAAGGATAGGATGAGAGGAAGGCTGATGAACTAAATGACAATTCATCAAGATTTCCAAAAGATGGATTTCCACAATCATGTGAACAAAGAGATAACATTTGTCAGATCAAATGATATAAGGAGATATGCTCGAGGAAAACATACCCAATTTAAACATTGGTTGAAAGGTGCACCCGAAATATGGGCTTAGGTAGCATGACTGATGTTATAATGGTGATTCGATAAACCAATGGTGTAAGAATGAAATGTCGACCATTAACTTCAAAGCAATAGGGTTGCTAGAAGGAAAGAATCCAAACAACACCATTCACTTGTTGGAATCAACACGGGGACCAAGAAGAATGGTGATGGTGAGAAGTATCGCTATACCAAGAATTCTTAAGAGGTGGAGTAATCCTCATGACATTCTTGACATAAAAGATGGTAATACTCCAAGGTAAAGAAGAACAAATGCTGGATAGCAAGGAACTCAAGGTATAACACAAAACACAAACAAGTTTGTGTTGGAGGGAAGGCAATAAAGTGGTCGATGACAACACAAATCATCAAGGGCAAGGATGGTATTTCTCATCATGAATTCAATTGATATCTTGGAAGAGATTCGCATGCTGATGATGATCACGACACATTTGTCAAGAGATTTCATGAAGATGTAATCGATCGGCGATGACATCAAGTTAAAGGAATGATGAAGCGAAAGGTTATTGGAACCATGGGTACGACAAAAACTCAAAATCAAGTTTATTGTTCAAGGAGAAATGATATGACAAGGAAGATCGACGTAAGATTAGCTCACCGTCTAAATTTGTGCTCCGGAAAGAAGGACAAGGTAGCACAATTAAAATTAGCACGATCATGAAGTAACCGATCGGGCTAGGCGTGACGTGATGGAGTATTAAACGTCTCAACAACAAAGTACTAGGAGTATTGAATCACAGTGTTGACTCGATTCACTAATCGGTGTTCTCGATTGACGACAACCCAGAACCCGTGGAGTGACTATGACGGGGAAAGCTACTACTTCATCAGAAATTCATAACATGTAGTGCAATGGGGGTGATATCCTCGAGGTACTAGGGGGTAATACTCGAAGGTAGATCAAAATAGAGTTTGGGCAGGCGTACTGATCTGAGAAGGCAAGTATTTTACTCATCCCAGAAATGGGACCAAAAAAGACAATATGGTCGAAACCACGTTTGCAAAAGACCAAATCCCAGATATAATATGAACTTATACCAAGGGAATAATTAGTTTAAGAGAAGTTTCCATGATAAGATCTACATCGTGTCCATGGGCATGAACACAAAGTTCAAGGTCGACTCACACTTCTCCAATGCATAATCATTCATTCACCTCTCGTATTTCGAAAATGACATTAGTTTTTGAAAGTTTTACCTAGTGCAATACTAGATAAGTATGACCCGTGAAATCATTCGGGTTCACATAGATTAGGGAAGGCATTGGTTCAACCCATCGGGGCATCTTAGGGACATATACCACAAACTTCAGAGTAAATAGTACAAGCTCGAAAGTGGAGTATGGTTATCAAAGCAGAGGATACAAATTGCCAAAGGCATTATATATCAGGGAAAGAACTTCTCGAGGTTTTTGTATACGAAGGACACTGTCGGATGATATTTCAACAAAGGATCCGATGGCCCATAGCGAAGCTGATGTGAGTATCGGCACACAACCAGAGGAAGAAACAACGCGAAGGCATTGTATTATAGAAGTAACTGGCTAATTCAAAGCTCACATGTAAAGGAATTATGATTTCCAAATCAAAGGATCAGAAGCAAATGTTATGATTAAGGATGGATAAGTTGAGTAAGCTTAGGGGTACAATCAACAACAATTTTATTGGTCGAGATTCAGCTCACATTTAAAATGACGTCTGGGCTGAAAGGATGAATTCTAGGATCTGTTTGAGTATTGCGAGCATTCGCAACATATTGAATCAATGGACTCAAAATGATAGTGACAAAGGCTGCCAATAAGATTACTATACTTATGGGTTTAACCATAATGCAAGCAAGCAAGAATTTCAAGAGCAATAAGTTGCTAAGGATTTTCGGAAGATCGAATATTATTTCAAAGACCTTAGTGAAACACATAAACAACTAGGGATGGGGGGATACTCGGTAAGTGTGAGGAATTATCTGTAGGGGTACTCAGGTGGCTTAGAACTGCAAGGCAGTAGGCACAAATTATTCTTGGAACAATAGAGAGAATTTTCAGCGTATCTTGTAATAACAAGATCAATGGGATTGGAAGGGAAAGTGTATGTAGTTATCCATAATGATACAACGGTGGTAGGGAATTTGCAATGGCGGTGGGCACAAGTGTCTCAAGAGAACATCGGAGATTATCTTCAGAATCTTCTGGTGCAGCAGGCAATCATTTATAATAAGGGGAACTCCAGGTGGACGTGATCACGAGATCCTAATGTTAGAGTTAGTAAAACCATTTTAACTCGAATAGAAGAGATATCAATTTCCTAGAGTATGGACGAGGAATAAAAGATCCTAATACCACCCAATGGCGACGTGGGCCCATAAGCCGCACAACCATGTTAGTAAAAACCTTTTCAATGACTAGACTTGACTTCGTCGAAGGAGTGTGGAAGGGGGATTCCTACAAGTAGTCGGCTCTGATACCAACTTGTGACGCCTCCGATCTGACCATACACTAATCATGCACGCAAATGTGTAGGACCAAGATCAGGGACTCACGGGAAGATATCACAACACAACTCTAGACACAAATTAAAAATCATAAAAGCTTCATATTAGAAGCCAGGGGCCTTGAGGGCTCGAATACATAAGCTCGATCAATAACGAGTCAGTGGAAGCAAAAATATCTGAGTACAGACATAAGTTTGCCTTAAGAAGGCTAGCACAAAAGTAGCAATGATTGAAAAGGCGAGGCCTCCTGCCTGGGATCTCCTAACTACTCCTCGAAGTCGAACTGCATGTAGAATCATCCTCGGGATCCTTTGGCTCCCGGACTCCATCATATGATCGCAATAACCGAGAAAGGGGGGAAAAGAAGTAGCAAAGCAATCGTGAGTACTCATCCAAAGTACTCGCAAGCAAGGATCTACACTACATATGCATTGGTATCAATGAAATGGGTAGTATCTGTGGACTGAACTCCAGACTGTTAGAATAAGAGGGGGATAGCTAGTCCTATCGAAGACTACGCTTCTGGCAGCCTCCATCTTGAAGCAGTAGAAGAGAGTAGATGGTAAGTTAACCAAGTATCATCCCATAGCATAATCCTACCCGGCGATCCTCTCCTTGTCGCCCTGTTAGAGAGCGATCACCGGGTTGTATCTGGCACTTGAAAGGGTGTGCTTTATTAAGTATCCAGTTCTAGTTATCATAAGGTCAAGGTACAACTCCGGGTCATCCTTTTATCGAGGGACATGGCTATTCGAATAGATAAACTTCCCTGCAAGGGTGCACCACATAACCCAACACGCTTGATCCCCTTTGGCCGGACACACTTTCCTGGGTCATGCCCGGCCTCGGAAGATCAACACGTCGCAGCCCCACCTAGGCACAATAGAGAGGTCAGCACGCCAGTCTAAATCCTATGCGCGCAGGGGTCTGGGCCCATCGCCCATTGCACACTTGCACGTTGCATACCGATACGTCTCCGTCGTATCTACTTTTCCATACACTTTTGCCCTTGTTTTGGACTCTAACATGTATGATTTGAATGGAACTAACACGGACTGACGCTGTTTTCAGCAGAATTGCCATGATATTGTTTTATGTGCAGAAAACAAAAGTTCTGGAATGACCTGAAACTCCACGGAATATCTTACAATAAATAATAAAAAATCCTCGCCAAAGATGAAAACCAGGGGGCCCACACCCTTGCCACGAGGGTGGGGGCATGCCCCCACCCCCCAAGGGTGCGCCTCCTACCTCGTGGGCCCCCTGGAGACCTCCCGACTCCAACTCCAACTCTATATAACTGCTTTCGGGGAGAAAAAAATAAGATAGAAGATTTCATCGCGTTTTACAATACAGAGCCGCCGCCAAGCCCTAAAACCTCCCGGGAGGGCTGATCTGGAGTCCGTTCGAGGCTCTGGAGAGGGGGGTTCGTCGCCATCGTCATCATCAACCATCCTCCATCACCAATTTCATGATGCTCACCGCCGTGCGTGAGTAATTCCATCGTAGGCTTGCTGGAAGGTGATGGGTTGGATGAGATTTATCATGTAATCGAGTTAGTTTTGTTAGGGTTTGATCCCTAGTATCCACTATGTTCTGAGATTGATGTTGCTATGACTTTGCTATGCTTAATGCTTGTCACTAGGGCCCGAGTGCCATGATTTCAGATCTGAACCTATTATGTTTTCATCAATATATGAGAGTTCTTGATCCTATCTTGCAAGTCTGTAGTCACCTATTATGTGTTATGATCCGTTAACCCCGAAGTGACAATAAACGGGATACTTACCGGTGATGACCGTAGTTTGAGGAGTTCATGTATTCACTATGTGCTAATGCTTTGTTCCGGTTCTCTATTAAAAGGAGGCCTTAATATCCCTTAGTTTCCATTAGGACCCCGCTGCCACGGGAGGGTAGGACAAAAGATGTCATGCAAGTTCTTTTCCATAAGCACGTATGACTATATTCGGAATACATGCCTACATTACATTGATGAATTGGAGCTAGTTCTGTGTCACCCTATGTTATGACTGTAACATGATGAACCGCATCCGGCATAATTATCCATCATTGGTCCGATGCCTACGAGCTTTCCATATACTAGTTTACGCTTATTTACTTTCCTGTTGCTATTGTTACAATCACTACAAAACACCAAAAGCATTACTTTGCTTTTGATTACTCTTTTGTTACCGTTACCATGACTATCATATTACTCTGCTACTAAACACTTTGCTGCAGATACTAAGTTTCCAGGTGTGGTTGAATTGACAACTCAGCTGCTAATACTTGAGAATATTCTTTGGCTCCCCTTGTGTCGAATCAATAAATTTGGGTTGAATACTCTACCCTCGAAAGTTGTTGCGATCCCCTATACTTGTGGGTTATCAGGACTAATTTCTGGCGCCATTGCTGGGGAGCATAGCTCTGTTCTTTGATTCACTTGGAATTTATATTTGCTGGACACTATGAAGAACTTGAAAGACGATAAGACAACAATTTATCCCTCAACTACGAGGGGAAGTAAGGAACTGCCATCTAGCTCTGCACTTGATTCACCTTCTGTTTTGAATAAGCTTGCGACACCTAAACCTGCTTCTGCTATTCGTTCTGATATGTCGCATGTTATTGATGATGCTACTTCTGCTATACATGATACTTATGATCAAACTACTTCTATGCTTGATACTACTGTGCCACTTAGTGATTTTCTCGAGGAACGACTTGCTAGGGCTAGGGAGATTGAAAATATTGAATCTGATTATGATGATGAAAGTGATGATGAAGAATCACTTGTTATTCCTGAGGGTTATTTATTTGATCAAGAAGCTTCTTTAGCTATTTTAGCTTGCAAAGATAGATATGAACTCAAAAGGTTATTAGCTAAATGGAATAAGCAATCTCTAAATGCTAGGATGAGACCTGACCCTGCTTTTGCTACCTCACCTATCTGTGTTGCTGATAAGGATTATGAATTCTCTGTTGATCCTGATATAATTACTTTGGTTGAATCTGATCCTTTTCATGGCTATGAATCTGAAACTATTGTGGAACATCTTACTAAATTAAATGATATAGCTACCCTGTTCACTAATGATGAGAGATCTCGCTACTTTTATATCCTTCAAATATTTCCGTTCTCATTAAAGGGTGATGCTAAGATATGGTTTAATTCTCTTGATCCTGGTTGTGTGCGTAGTCCCCAGGATATGATTTACTACTTCTCTGCTAAATATTTCCATGCTCATAAGAAACAAGCTGCTTTAAAGGAAATATACAACTTTATGCAAATTAAAGAAGAGAGTTTCCCACAAGCTTGGGGGAGGCTTCTCAAGTTACTTAATGCTTTGCCTGATCATCCTCTTAAGAAAAATGAAATACTTGATATCTTTTATAATGGACTAACCGATGCTTCCAGAGATTACCTGGATAGTTGTGCTGGTTCTCTTTTCAGTGAAAGAACACTGGATGAAGCTGAAATCTTATTGAATAATATGTTGACAAATGAAAATAATTGGGCACCTCCTGAGCCAACTCCTGCTCCAATTAATGATCCTATTCCTAAACCAACTCCGAAGAAGAGAGGTATTCTATTTCTCAGTCCTGAAGATATGCAAGAGGCAAAGAAATCTATGAAAGAAAAAGGTATTAAAGCTGAAGATGTTAAGAATTTGCCTCCTATTGAAGAAATACATGGTCTTAATTTACCGCCTATTGAAGAAACATATGATCTTGATCCTTTACTTATTGAAAAACCTCCAGACATCGATAACCCGACACAGGTAGTAAAGGTAAATTCTCTCTATAGATATGATAAAGCTGAAATCCCATTTACTAAAATTGCTAGTCAATGCTTAGATGAGTTTGATAAATTTATGGCTAAGCAACAAGACTTTAATGCTTATTTTGGTAGACAATTAAAATACAATTCAAATATGCTTGGACACTTGGGTGATTATATGGCTAATGTCAAAGGTGAACTTAAACTTATTAGTAAACATGCTTCCATGGTTACCACTCAAGTAGAACAAGTACTTAAAGCTCAAAAGGAATTGCTCAATGAGATGAATAGTAAGAAAAATGATTATGCTATTAAAGTGGCTACTAGAACTGGTAGAATGACTCAGGAACCTTTGTATACTGAAGGCCACCCTAAGAGAATTGAAAAAAAGATTCTCAGAGAAATAATATTGATGCACCTAGTTCTTCTAAAAGGAAGAAAAGGAAAAATGATAGAACTATGCAAACTTCTAGTGAACCTATTGCTGAACCACTTGATAATCCAAATGATATCTCTATGTCTGATGCTGAAACACAATCTGGCAATGAACATGAACCTAATGAAAAAGTTAATGATGATGTTCATAATGATGCTCAACCTAGTAATGATAATGATGTAGAAATTGAACCTGCTGTTGATCTTGTTAACCCACAATCAAAGAATCACCGTTATGATAAGAAAGACTTTGTTGCTAGGAAACATGGTAAAGAAAGAGAGCCTTGAGTTCAGAAACCCATGCCTTTTACTCCCAAACCATCCAAGAAAAAGGATGATGAGGATTTTGAGCGCTTTGCTGAAATGATTAGACCTATCTTTTTGCGTATGCGATTAACTGATATGCTCAAAACCATTCCTTATGCTAAGTACATGAAAGATATTATTACAAATAAAAGAAAGATACCAAAAGCTGAAATTTCCACCATGCTTGCTAATTATACTTTTAAAGGTGGAATACCAAAGAAACTTGGAGATCCAGGAGTACCTACTATACCATGCTCCATTAAAAGAAACTATGTTAAAACTGCTTTATGTGATCTTGGAGCCGGTTTTAGTGTTATGCATCTCTCTTTATATCGTAGACTTGACTTGAATAAGTTGACACCCACTGAAATATCTTTGCAAATGGCTGATAAATCAACTGCCATACATGTCGGTATTTGTGAGGATGTGCCTGTTGTAGTTGCAAACGTTACTATTTTAACAGACTTTGTTATTCTTGATATTCCCGAGGACAATAGTATGTCTATTATTCTTGGAAGACCTTTTCTTAATCCTGCAGGGGCTGTTATTGATTGCAATAAAGGCAATGTCACTTTTCATGTTAATGGTAATGAGCATACGGTACACTTTCCAAGGAAACAACCTCAAGTTCATAGTATCAATTCTATCGGAAAAATTCCATCGATTATATTTGGAGGTTTTGAATTTCCTCTTCCTACTGTCAAGAAGAAATATGATATACTTATTATTGGGGATGTGCATATCCCCGTTGAGGTAACCTAGCGTTATTCAAAATTTCTCCTGTTTCATGTTAATCGGAATGAGTTTATTAACAAGACTTGATCAACCTTGTTAGTGGATTCCTTCTGACGAGCATGAGATGGATGAAACTAGAAGCACAACTTTCTGTACCCTCTCTATACTTTCTGTTATTTAGTTGAAATAAAGTAAAAATAAATAATTTTATATCTGTTATCTGATTATCCGTGCAATATAAAAATAACTCGAAAATAAAAGTTCTCCAAATGCCTTAAAAATTAAATATGATTTTTTTCTAGAATATTTGAGGATTTATGGAACAAAGAACACACCAGGGGGGCCAACCACCTTGCCATGAGGGTGGAGGGCGCGCCCACCCCCCTAGGGCGCGCCCCGCTGTCTCGTGGGCCCACGGTGGCCCTCCTCCACTTATTCTTGCACCCATCCTCTTTTCTTCCTCCCACAAACATGAAAAACCAACTCAAGCACGAGTTCCAGCCATCTTTGCTGCCATTTTCGATCTCCTTGCTCAAAGCACCTCTCACAAAACTGCTTGGGGAGATTGTACCTTGGTATGTGACTCCTCCATTGGTCCAATTAGTTTTTGTTCTAGTGTTTTATTCATTGCAAATTTTTGCTGCTTAGGTGACCCTGTTCTTGAGCTTGCATGTCAAAATTATATGGTCAAAAGTAGTTTTGATGCATGATATAGGCCCTAGGCACTTGTAGGAGTAGTTGCTATCAATATTATTGAGTTTGGTTTACTTTTATTTTGAAGTTGCTAAAAATTTCAGAATTTTTCTGAAAATGATGAGGAGATTATTGAGGGGCTCATCGAGCCAAAGCTCGAAGGAAAAGGCACCGAAGCCTAAGTATAATTTGCCGCGCACCACGGAGGTTCGGGCATGTGAATGGCCTTCCGAGGATTTCTTGAGAGCAGCCGGGATTTATGAAGATTTTCATGAATTGGCTCATAATGCAGGCCTCACCGCTTTCCTCCACGACCAATGCGATCAGTATCTCTTACTCACAAATACCTTTGTGCAAAACTTTCATTTTCATTCTAGGAACTCACCACATACGGTGGAGTTTCATTTATATGATGAGCATAAGGAGATGTCACTTTATGATTTCTGTCGGATTTGTTTAGTCCCTTTTGGGGGCAAGGCAGAAGAACCACATCATGATGATGTGGAGGGGGTTATTTATACTATCACTGTAGGAGAAACTAGGAAGGTTTCCGATGCACGAATCACTAGCATACATTTTCCTGTTTTACGTTACTTTGCATTATTTGCTAGTCGCTACTTAATTGGACGCGGAAACTGTGGAAACCTTAGTATCCCTGAAATAATTATTCTGCTCCACGGTTTATATAGTGATAACACTTTTAGTATGGGCGGTATTATTGCTAAACGGTTAAGTCTGAACCGTACAAAGGGCCCCATCTTTGGAGGCATCTATGCTACACGCCTAGCTGCACATTTTAACATACCTATTAGACATGCTGAGAAGGAAGAAAAAGTGCTTCCTCGTGTTTATCTAGATTATAAAAGTACGGTGGCACATGATTTTATTTTTAAGAATAGGGCAGGAGAGCTTAAATATCAATTGTTCTTTAATAAACATCATCCTGAGACTATTAACTTGCCTGCTCCTTCTTTGTTTGATTTGACTGTAGGCACATACCTTGTTCCGTTGACGGCTATTCACGCCTACCGGAACCACAATTTGATCCTTCACGACAGTCTAACTATCATTGGGATCCGGAGATGATTGCCAGCCAGTGGCAATCGGAGCCTTCTTCGTCCTCATCGTAGTACGACCCCAACACCTATTATTATGGATATCAGCCAGGCCAGTTGTGGCCATAGACCAACTTAGGCCAAAAGCCTAAGCTTGGGGGAGTACGTATTTCTCACCGACATTACATTTATGTTCACACACACTCATTGCTAGATGTCGGTGCTCATACTTTTTCATTGTATCATCCATGCTAGTTTATTTCCTTTTATGCTTTCTTCTTGTGTGTCAAATAAACCTTAAGAAAAACAAAAAAATTAGTTGTAGCTTTTAATTAATTTAATTTCCATGCTTATAGTAGTAATCAAAAAGAAAACCCAAAAATATTTCATGTTCTTCTTTTTGCTTGTTGGGAGCTTTCCCGTGTAAATAGTTTTATTTATTTTGTTTTCTTTGGGGGTCAGTAGGAGAAGACCATGATTAAATTGTTGAAAGGGATCTTATATCCATTATTATTTATCTGACAAAAGAGCCCATATTGCTTTGTCTTCTCTTGTTTATTGAATGCTCGCAGATTCCAGCTTAGTCCAATGCACGTGCACTCTTATTATTATTCACATCATTCGGTCGTGCAAGTGAAAGGCAATTATGATGATATATGATGGACTGACTGAGATGAGAAAAGATGGTATGAACTTGACCTCTTTTGTTTTTGTAAATATGATGAGTTCATCATTCTTGATTCAGCTTGTTATGAATAAACATGTTCGCAATGACAATTAGAGATCATAGTTGCTTGTGACATGCTTGATTAGCTATGAGTTATAATGGTTTACCTTGCGTGCCAACATGCTTTTAAAATGGTTATGATGTGGTATGATAGGGTGGTATCCTCCTCTGAATGATTTAAGTGACTTGACTTGGCACATGTCCACGCATGTAGTTGAAACAAATCAACATAGCCTTCACGATATTTATGTTCATGGTGGATTATATCCTACTCATGCTTGCATCCAATGTTTATTAATTTTAATGCATGTACATGGCTATTTGTCGCTCTCTAGTTGGTCGCTTCCCAGTCTTTTGCTAGCCTTCACCTATACTAAGCGGGAATACTGCTTGTGCATCCAATCCCTTAAACCCCAAAGTTATTCCAGATGAGTCCACTATACCTTCTTATATGCGGTATCTACCTTCCGTTCCAAGTAAATTTGTGCTACGTCTTGAGCTTGCGTGGGTTTTCCCGAAGAGGAAGGGGTGATGCAGCAGAGTAGCGTAAGTATTTCCCTCAGTTTTTGAGAACCAAGGTATCAATCCAGTAGGAGCCCACGCTCAAGTCCCTCGTACCTGCACAAAGCGATAGCTACTCGCAACCAACGCGATTAGGGGTGGTCAATCCCTTCACGGTCACTTACGAGAGTGAGATCTGATAGATATAATATTTTTGGTATTTTTGGTATAAAGATGCAAAGTAAAAAGTAAAAGCAAAGTAAAAAAGCAAAGAAAGATTAAAGTGATGGAGATTGATATGATGAGAATAGACCCGGGGGCCATAGGTTTCACTAGTGGCTTCTCCAAAGAGCATAAGTATTCTACGGTGGGTGAACAAATTACTGTTGAGCAATTAACAGAATTGAGCATACTTATGAGAATATCTAGGCATGATCATGTATATAGGCATCATGTCCGTGACAAGTAGATCAAAACGATTCTGCATCTACTACTATTACTCCACTCATCGACCGCTATCCAGCATGCATCTAGAGTATTAAGTTAAAAACAGAGTAACGCCTTAAGCAAGATGACATGATGTAGAGAGATAAATTCATGCAATATCAAATAAACCCTATCTTGTTATCCTCGATGGCAACGATACAATACGTGCCTTGCTGCCCCTTCTGTCACTGGGTAAGGACACCGCAAGATCGAACCCAAAGCTAAGCACTTCTCCCATGGCAAGAACTACCAATCTAGTTGGCCAAACCAAACGGATAATTCGAAGAGACTTGCAAAGATAACCAATCATACATAAAAGAATTCAGAGAAGATTCAAATATTATTCATAGATAGACTTGATCATAAACCCACAATTCATCGGTCTCAACAAACACACCGCAAAAAGAAGATTACATCGAATAGATCTCCACAAGAGAGGGGGAGTGAGGGAGTCCTGGATTAGGGGGTGTTCGGGTAGCCGGACTATACCTTCAGCCGGACTCCTGGACTAGAAGATACAAGATTGAAGACTTCGTCCCGTGTCCGGATGGGACTTTCCTTGGCGTGGAAGGCAAGCTTGGCGGTGCGGATATTCAAGATCTCCTACCATTGTAACCGACTCTATGTAACCCTAACCCTATCCGGTGTCTATATAAACCGGAGGGTTGTAGTCCGTAGGCAATCAACTCCATATACAACAATCATACCATAGGCTAGCTTCTAGGGTTTAGCCTCCTTGATCTCGTGGTAGATCTACTCTTGTACTACCCATATGATCAATATTAATCAAGTAGGATGTAGGGTTTTACCTCCATCGAGAGGGCCCGAACCTGGGTAAAACATCATGTTCCCTGCCTCCTGTTACCATCCGGCCTAGATGCACAGTTCGGGACCCCCTACCCGAGATCCGCTGGTTTTGACACCGACATTGGTGCTTTCATTGAGAGTTCCTCTGTGCCGTCGCAATCAGGAAGGATGCCTCCTCCCGTCTTTAAAGACGGCGCCATTGCTAAGGGAGCCTTGGCTGTCGGCCAAACTCTCCGGTTAGGTGGTTTCCTCATGACCGCCTGTTCGGCTGTTGCGCCGACGGTGACCTCTCGGGTCATCAAAAGCAACCTACACGTCAGCTCGGAGCTCGCCGAGCAGCTAGATCCAATGGAGCTCTCTTCCGTAAACGAGCTCTTGGATCGCATTGCCGCCCTGGGGGTCGCTACAGATTACGACCAGGTTGGGCTTAAACCCGATCTAAGAGAAATTAACTCTCCCCAAGTCACCCACCACGTTGCCATGGTAGGGGCGCAAGTGCGGCGACCCTTCATCTATTTTAAGGACTAGCTACGTCCGAATTCCCGACCCCTCCAAGCCGGATACCCGCGAAGGGGAGGATGTAACTCAAGACCTGAGCTTAGGATCAGGCAATGGGCCAGATTCATTGGATAACACCCAAGAATCCGAACTTCAGAGTTCGAAAACTCTTCGGCCTCCGAATCTTGGATTGGGTGAGGTTTCAGATTCAACGACACCTGCCCACCCAATCATAAGCGATCTCTCCCAAATCAAGCAGAGGCCTGAGGAAACAGTACACCATTACTGTGCCAGGTTCCTCCTGGTTATGAACAGGATAAAGGATTGCCGCGAGGGAGACGCAATCTCAATTTTCTATAGTAATTGCACGGACAAGGGAATCCTCAACACCGGCAGTCGTCGTGATATTACACGCTTCGCTGACTTGGCGTCCATAGTACAAAAATACTGTGCGATGGAAAGCGCCTGGAAAACTGAAATAAAATTTTGGGATAATCCAGCCTTGAATAGTAATCCCATCCGAACTAAGAGGGTGCATCATCATAGGACACCCGGGATAAACACCAAAAAGCCAAAACCCTCTACAGGGCATGGAACCGTACTGGAAAGATGGCTTGATGGATCCTGTAGAATTCACAGTACAGAGGACGCCACACCAACTCACAGCCTTAGAGCATGTTGGATACTCCGGCAGGTGGACAAAATCGGCGAGGACCTCTTAATTCCGGAGGCCGCAGAAAGCCAGCCCAAGGACATCAGTACCGTTCTCACAGTCTTCGATACTTTCGCATCAAACAATGTGCGAAAAAGAACACTCCGCAGCCTCGCCGAAGTCTATCAAGTTGCAACAATAAATCCATGGAGTGACACTTCCATTACCTTCAACGCAAGTGATGAACCTAGATTCCGAACAGCCCGAGCACCAGCCGCATTGGTCCTCAGTCCCATAGTGGACGGCTTTCGCCTCGCCAAGGTGCTCATGGATGGAGGCAGCGGACTGAACCTCATTTATGAGGAAACCCTTCAAAAAATGGAAATAGACTGGAACCGCGTCGAGCGAAGCAGCACATCCTTTAGAGGAATAATCCCCAGTCGGGAAGCGTGCTGCACAGGAAAAATCACACTAGATGTGGTGTTCGGCACGCCGGATAATTACAGGTCCGAAGAAGTCACGTTTCAGGTGGCCCCGTTTAAGAGCGGATATCACGCTTTACTAGGGCGGGAAGCATTCACAATCTTCCAAGCAATACCCCATTACGGGTACATGAAGCTTAAGATGCCCAGGCCGAATGGAATTATCACTCTAGCTAGTGATCCGGACATAGCACTCTGCGCCGAAAACAAGACGGCCGCATTAGCCCTTGAGGCGCTATCCGAAGCCTTAGCGGCCGAGGAACTAACTGCGCTGCGCTCCACGGTTAACAGGGATGATGTGATACTCAACAAGAGATCCAAATCCACATACTTCAAACCAGCTGACGAAATAGTCAAATTCCAGGTCCATCCAACGGACCCCAATAAAACAGCTTCCATCGGGGCATGACTGAACCCTGATGTAGACGCCGCACTGTGAGAGTTCCTACGAGAGAACTGGGACATCTTCGCCTGGCACCCTTAAGACATGCCAGGGATCCCACGCAGGCTGGCCGAACAAAGCTTAAATATCCTAAAAGGATTTAAACCTGTCAAACAAGCCCTTCGGCGTTTTTCCGAACCCAAGAGACAGACTATGGGAGAGGAGCTAGCCAAGCTATTGGAAGCTGGATTCATCAGAGACATAAAACATCCGGACTAGCTAGCAAACCTAGTGATGGTACCAAAGAAGGATAAATACTGGCGCCTGTGTGTCGATTTTAAAGACCTTAACAAGGCTTGCCCAAAGGATCCCTTCCCCCTCCCCCGTATCGATCAAATTATCGATGCCACCGCAGGACACGATTCGTTGTGTTTCCTCGACGCATACTCCGGTTACCATCAAATCAAGATGGCAGAATCAGACCAAGCTGCAATAGCATTCATCACACCATACGGCCCATTCTGCTTCAACACAATGCCCTTCGGGCTGAAAAACGCCGGCGCAACATATCAGCGCATGATCCAGACATGTCTGGCAAACCAGATCGGCAAAACAGTGGAGGCGTACATGGATGATGTGGTCGTCAAATCAAGACATGTCGAATCTCTAGTAGACGACTTGAGGCTTACATTCGATAACCTCCGAACATATGACATCAAGCTCAACCCGGAAAAATGCGTCTTCGGCGTTCCAGCCGGAAATCTCTTGGGCTTCATTGTATCCGGTAGAGGAATTGAAGCAAATCCAGCCAAGATCCGAGCTTTGTCACAATTGGATGTCCCAAAGGACCTTAAACAAATACAAAAATTAACCGGATGCGTGGCGGCTTTAAGCCGCTTCATCTCTCGTTTGGGAGAAAAGGCACTACCCCTCTATCGCCTCCTTCGGCGCACCGAACACTTCGAATGGACGGATGTCGCCACGGCCGGACTTGACGAAATAAAAGCCATATTGGCAACAAACCCAGTCCTGGCCGCGCCAAACACCGGCGAACCAATGTTATTGTACATTGCAGCAACACACCAAGTTGTCAGCGCAGTGCTCGGTGTCGAGCGGGAAACGGACGGACACAAATTCCCCCTTCAAAGGCCGGTCTACTACGTGTCCACTGTCCTCACTCCATGCAAATCACGGCACCCGCATTATCAAAAGATTGCATACGCGGTATTCATGGCATCCCGGAAGCTACGACACTACTTTCAAGAGTGTTCCATAACAGTAGCCTCAGAAGTGCCACTAAACGATATTATCAACAACCGCGATGCAACGGGCCGGATTGCAAAATGGGCCATCGAGCTTCTCCCGTTCGATATAACCTATAAGCCACGTCGAGCTATTAAATCGCAAGTTTTGGCCGACTTCGTCGCAAAATGGACGGAGGCCGAGCTCCCTAAAGAGTACGGCACATATTCAAACTGGATTATGCATTTCGACGACTCCAAAATGTTGGCCGGACTGGGGGCCGGCGTCGTCTTGACGTCCCCCACAGCAGACACAGTCCAATATGTGCTCCAGATCATGTACATGGATTCCAACAATGCAGCCGAATATGAGGCCCTCCTACATGGCCTCCGGATAGCAGTATCCATGGGTATCCAGCGCCTAGAGGTACGCGGGGATTCAAACCTCCAGATATCCCAAATAAACGAAGACTTCGACGCCAAGGACCCCAAAATGGAAGCTTACCGCAACACCGTCCTAAAAATGTCAGCTCGGTTCGAAGGGCTGGAGTTTCACCATATAGCCCGAGAAAACAATCAAGCGGCGGACGTCCTAGCACACATCAGAGAAAAACGCGATGCAGTCCCCCCAACATCTTTTTTGAAAGATTGTTCAAGCCATCCACAGCATGGGAGGGGGAACCCGCAAATAACAGCCCGAACCCAGCCGCACCACTCGACGCCGAACAATCTGACACAAGTGGAGGCTCTGCCAATGAAATTACACCTTCAGCCCACGTAATAATGGCGGTTATCGCCCCGTGGACAGAACCATTCCTAGCCTACCTTACTAGGCAGGAACTCCCGGAGGACCAAAACGAGGCCCGCTGCATAGTGCGGCGATCTAAAGCCTATAGAGTCCATGAGGGAGAGCTTTATAAAAAAAGCACTACGGGAGTCCTTCAAAGGTGCATCTCCGAAGAGGAAGGGCGGAACCTTCTGGCTGAAATTCATGCCGGACTCGGTGGTCACCACGCTGCTGCTCGGTCCCTTGTTAGCAAGACTTTCCGTACTGGTTTTTATTGGCCGACGGCCCAGGCAGACGCTCAGGACCTAGTCCAACGATGCGCTGGTTGCCAACTTTTTGCCAACCAAAGCCATATGCCACCCACCGCACTCCAAACTATACCCATCACCTGGCCTTTTGCGGTCTGGGGGCTTGACATGGTTGGACCCCTTAAAGGTGGGACCCATAAGAAAAAATACTTACTGGTCATGGTGGATAAGTTCACCAAATGGATAGAAGCCAAGCCTGGTAAAACGGCCAAATCCAGACCTGTGATAGACTTCATATCCGGGGTTGTACACCGTTATGGCGTCCCCCACAGCATCATAACTGACAACGGTACAAACTTTACCGCCGACGAGGTAAAACTCTGGTGCAAAAACATGGGCATCAAGCTCGATTATGCTTCCGTCTATCACCCACAAACCAACGGCCAGGTCGAACGTGCAAATGGTCTTATCATGAGCGGCATTAAACCCAGACTAGTGCGGTCCCTCAAGGAATCTAATACGCACTCGGTAGAGGAGCTCGACTCCGTGCTATGGGGGCTGCGGACCACGCCAAATCGCACCACCGGATACACACCATTTTTATGGTGTACGGTGCAGAAGCAGTTCTGCCCTGTGACATAATTCATGACTCACCTAGAGTGCGCATGTACGAAGAAAGAGAAGCCGAGCTCGATCGGCAGGACAACTTGGACGCCTTGGAGGAGGAGCGTGACGTGGCAAAAGCCTGTTCCGCATTTTGTCAACAGCAGGCCCGAAGATATCAAAGCAGAGAAGTACGAGCCAAAGTTCTACGCCTGCCGGATAAGAAAAAGGACAAACTCAAGCCCAAGTGGGAAGGTCCATTCATAATCGACCAAGTCCTGACTGGTGGGGCGTACCGCCTGCGAGATGCGTCAAACAACTGACTCGAGCCGAACCCGTGGAACGCCACCCGTCTCCAAGATTCTATGCCTAGCCCCGGACTCTGTGTTCGTCTCCTTCCTCTGTCCATTCTTTTTTGCATTTTTCTGTCTTACATTTCTCTCCTTCCCATTTTTTCTTTTATAGCCCTTAAAGGCTCATATAGTGACGCGCCACTCGCGCTCATTAAACCTGGGGGCTTCTTTAACAGAAGCTTATTTATACGGGCTTCACACCCAACACATGCGTCAAACTTCCGCATGTACCTTTTTCTTCACCATTATATGCATCTATATGACTTAAGTTTTGGCCAAGCTGGGTTGCCTGGCTCCTGTGGTCACCCCTACGTTCCCGATTGTTCGGCTAGGCGGTAAAGGGAGCACCTCTGCGATTGTTACTGCTGGGTCAGCCGGATATGTACCTCAGACTGGGTGAAGCCGAAAGCTAGCGTTCTTAAGGGAATATTCGGTCGGTGAAATAAAAGATGATCTTTTTACTCATTTTATGCGCCCCTAGATGCTTTTTTTTCTCGGAATCTCTTCACGCAGTCCGGACATGCACCTTAGGGCATGCCTCCTAGCGAAAGGAACCCTTGACGGAACTATTCTCTCTGGAAGATGTTTCTTACTAGCCATGTAATATAATATAACTAGTTGGGCACTTGTCTGATAAAGCACTGATGACCCCTACGCCTGGTCTCCACGCTGTGACACTCCAAAAATTTCATTTGGTTTTCAGCAAAAACTTTGTTGGTTTTTGAAAAGAGGCCATTTAAATTTTTTCCAGAAAACCTTCCTCTTAAAAACTTCTTTGGCAAGGATTTTTATTTTTGTATCTTCTTCAAACTATGGTGTTTGATCATTTAAAATTCTTTCTCTGATGGTTCCCTTCTCAAAGTATATTTTTGGAAATTATTCTTTTTCTTATAAAAAGAACTCTATGAATTTTGAGGTTTTTCTTATCTTGAAAACTACCCATGGTTTTACCATGTCTCCTACAGTAAATCTTCTCAAAATCCTTCCCTCCACCTTTGAACAATCTAAATTCTCTGTCTCAACAAGTCCAAACAAGTTTTGGATTTTATTTCAATTATTTTATCTCTCAAATCATTTCTGCCAATTATTTTGAGCTTGAGTGATTTTCAAAGCAAGTACCCTAATGCCTTTGATCCTTGAGCCCAAACCAACTCCCCTGGATAGTCCTTAGTACCCACAACCTAGAACCATCTTGATCCACTCTTCTTCTTTTCAAAATTTTCAAATTTTACTCTCTGCAAGTTTGGACCAGATTTGCCAAATTTGGTGAAATTCATATCTACACTTCTCCAAAAATTCTACCAAAATTCAGGCAGCCTCCTGGTGCAATGAGAGGCCACCCCACCAAGTTTCAGCTCAAGGAAAAATCCCTACATGCCTAGATCATTCTGTCGAACACGTTGCGTGCACTGTTTCTGTTCATCTTCAGTTAAGTTCAGAGTTTCAGTGTCGATCTTCGTCAGAAATTCAGTCACATGCCCACAGTGCCCTTGGCACGTTGCTCGCCGCCTGGCCTGCTTGTCCGGAGCTCCACACACGCGTTTGGCGCCTTCCTGACGTCGGTGGCACCCTGGCCCGCCTGCGCCGGCGTGTCTGGCGGCGACCGAACCACCGTAGCGGCCGACAGGGAGCAGAACGGCGGCTCAACGCCGTTCGGCGCTGCCCAATCCTCCTGGTAGCTCCGCGTGGCCTCATGCACGCCAGCACACCCCGTTGCACCGTCGCCGTGGCCCGGCAAGCACTGGGCATGCTCTCTGCCGCCGACGGACCCGCGCCGCCCCGTTCTGTCGAAACCCACCCCAAGCTCCTAATCCAAGTCCGTTTAGCGCCTGAATGGAACCAGTGGACCTCCACATTGATGCCCAACCTCATAAACTCCCCAACCAAGCAC
This sequence comes from Triticum aestivum, assembly GCF_018294505.1. NCBI lineage: Eukaryota > Viridiplantae > Streptophyta > Magnoliopsida > Poales > Poaceae > Triticum > Triticum aestivum. The sequence goes on from NC_057797.1 coordinate 103,227,414, forward strand.
TGCACCACCATAATCCATCGCCAGAGAACTCTGTTCACGGCCACCACCTCGGATCGCCTATAAAAGGGGACCCCGAGCTCACCCTCGAGCATGCACCACCACTGCACCTCACCAACGCCCCGCCAGGCCACTAGGAGGACCTCGAGGAGGTCTCCTCCCCCAATTCCGGCCGCCTCGTTCCGCCTCGGCCACCAACTCGATTCACTCCGATGAGGCCATCCCCGACGCCCAAACCTCATCAGTAGCCTCCTCGAGCACCCAAGAGTCTAACCCCCACTCCAATTTGATCTTCACAGCTCTCTCCGACGAGGCCCACGACCGCCCGAACCACCATCCGCCGGAGCAAGGGCCGCCGCCGACGTGGTGCTCGCCGGCGACCACCACCACCACCAACCAACGCGGAATGACGCCTTGAACACGGAGGTACCCTCCGATCCCCCTGCCTCGCCGTGGATCGCCGCCGGTGACCACCGCGACTCTCGGGCACAGTCGAGCTCTGTCGCCCCGTTTGAAAATTCAAACCTGACGGGTGGGACCCACCTGTCAGCCTCTCTCTCCTTTCTAAACGAACCGTTTGCTGAAAGTGTCTTCTGCCAAATGCGTTTTCCCGCTGGGCCGTTGTATTCTTTATCGAATCGTCTTCTGTTTTTATAAGTTAGCCCCTGGGAATTTTCTGTTTCATTACAGATGAGTCCCTGGACTAAAACCCTTATAACTTTTTAACAGAAAAGTATTTTTGATTGATTATTTTTCTGTTCTCCTTAAAATTTTGTCTAGTTTTTTATCAGATTTATTTGAAAAATATTTGGAGAAATTTTGGTGCACCTCACGGTATTCATGATAGCGCGTATATTTTCTTTATACCGTAGATACCAAAGGAGGTGACGGGACCGCAAACTTCACCGAGCTAGGCTCCGACTACTCTGAACCAGGAAAGCATGTTTGAACTTTTGATATGATGATTGTTTTGGCATGTTTGCATTAAGTAGTTTCATGGCATGTTGATGAGCATACCGACGGATGTCATGTTACATGCAACAATGAGACATGTGAGTTCCGAAAATCCATAAGTGGATGAATGTGAGTATGCATGGCCATGTGTTGGCATGAGGATGGGTAAGATGGCAGTGTTGTAGCATGCCAGTCTTATGCCAGACTATATGACTTCAGTGTCAACCCGTATCGGTCTAGTTCCTTCCACTTTTCCTTCCCTGTACTACCACATGTTTTCCGCAAGGAATATGGCTTAGTAAGGATCAAACCGCTTTCTTGGTACACACCAAAAGGAGAGGCCGTGATGATGGTTCCATGGCCCTGGATTAAAGCCAGTCATCCGGTCAGGGGGCATGGGTGTTTCCGGTTGGAACCGAGAGGGGGGCACCCCTTAGAGCGCGCGTATATAAATTTGATCCCATGCTATTCGAGATTGTGATCTCCCCGTCTCAAAAGTTTTTCTTGGACGATGTCTAGGGTGATTCCTGGCATCAAGAGGTAGGATTGGTGTGTACTGGTTAGCTGTGTTTTCTTCCGAAATACCATAAACGGAACTAGTCCTTCGTGACTACGGAAATCCGTTGGTTGTGGGAAAAAATTTCGTACAAACTCTGCAGAGTCATATATTCCTTTGAATCATCTATTCCATGTCCAAGTTCAGTATTATCTTATCCTGACAAATGTCAGTTTTGATGACAGAGACTCCGGTGAATCACATGAGTGCTAAGTCTGGTTAAATGTTTATTCATGTGGATGGACTAACCCGTTTATTTTCATGAATTGAATATTTATCATGAGTATTATTTACTTGTGAATAAAAGCCCTTTCTGTGATGTCGCTCAGACGTCCGACCATGGCATTGTTATATTTTATTTTCAATGAAAGCCCTTTCTGCGATGTCGCTCAGACGTTCGACTGTGGCATTTCTTTTAAAGCCCTTTATGTGGCATCGCTCAGACGCCCGACTGTGGCATTTCTTTTAAAGCCCTTTATGTGGCGTCGCTCAGACGCCCGACTATGGCATTTCTTTTAAAGCCCTTTATGTGGCGTCGCTCAGACGCCCGACCGTGGCATTTCTTTTAAAGCCCTTTATGTGGCGTTGCTCAGACACCCAACTGTGGCATTTCTTTTAAAGCCCTTTACGTGGTGTCGCTTAGACGCCCGACTGCGGCATGATCTTTATTTATTTGTTCACCCTTCGAGGCGTCGCTTCAGACACCCGATCGGTTTCCTATTATTTTCTCTATGTTGGGTTTACAGGCGGACTACCGCCGATTCCCTTCTTTCTTACCTTGCTTGCTAAATTTTGAATGTGCATTGGTGAATTAATCATGAAGCATCCATGCATGCATTTATTATATCTTACGTCCGAACTGTCTTGCGAGTACTTTCAAAGTACTCACCTGGCTTGTTGATTTGGCCAGATGCTGACGAAGGCGATCTCATGGATGAAGAATTTGATAGCGAGTCCGACGCCTAGAGGAATCCCAGTTAGTCTCGTGCGACCCTGGATTTGGTCACTATATTATATCCGCTTCCGCTACCAAATAAATTCATCGAGCCTCGCCTCGACGCTCGATGAGGTGCCAGTTTTAGAGTCATGTATCACACTCCCCACTGTGATTTTCCACCACCACCCTATCCTCGAGTCAGTAGTATGCCTCCACACCACTGTGTCTTTTCCGCCATTATGTATAATTATGGGCGTGCTTGTAATAATTTGGTTGAGCAACCGCAGCTCCACCCTATAATATATTTTATGCTACTGGCTTAATGTATCAAGAATTTGTCTACCAGTGAGGAGGATTTTACTCATCCTAGACTCAAAAGATTGGTTTCTCAATAAACATTTTTATTGGAAAACCAGTCGTGACAAGCTTGGTACCAGAGCCAGGCTGACTGTAGGAAGCCACTAGGTGCGTTCGCTAATTGGTTATTAGCATGCTAGAGCTAAATCATATTTTTGCAATTGTAGTCATTTTCTGACAGTCAGCATAAATTTTATGATCTGACCATTCAGAATTTTTGCCTACTTTTGTAGATGGCCGACAACAGCTGCGAGTCTCAAACCTTCGCCAATGTGCCCGATGGGTTCGTCAAGCTTCTCTCCTTCATCGTTCAAGTCGCGATGGGGCCATCTGTGCGCCCAGTCTTCACACTCTGCCAGCACAAAGTCAACGACAGTCTGAACATGCACCAGGCCGCGGTGCAGTTCAAGGGAGGGCGTGGTGAGTTACGCCGCTTCCGGTTCTTGGGAAGGGCCATGCCTACGGAGAGGCATGCTATGCAGATGGCAGCCCGCGAGGCGATACCTCGTCTCAGGGATGTCCTCCCCGTGATAAAGACTCGTCGTTACCCTTATCTTCCATGCCATGTGCCTTACACCTGTCACTACGCATTCTCCTGCCCCAGAGGAGAACGAGACAAGGCTTTTGAGATGCTTATTGAGTATCTCCGGGCCCTGGAGGCAGCCTTCGACAACCTGGTGGACGACTTCGTGGCTGCTCACATGGACTCAATCCATGGCTGTGCCGGCAACAGGAGGGAACTCCTGCCCACCGCACCGCCACTGACTTTTGTCTCGTCCTCAGCATCTTATGCACCTACTCGTCGCCTGCCTTCTACCGAAGAGTTCAACCAAGTCATTGCGCCCACTCCAGCGCGCACTGCACCACCCTTCGCGCCCACTCCTATTCGTGTTGTTCCTCCCCTGGCGCCCACTCCGTCCACCCAGCGCAGCTCTACACGTATGGAGCCTATTAGCGAGGAGGAAGTCGAGTCCCCAGCCTCGCTACGCCTCACCCTCGGCAGGGCAAAGGAGATCGTCAACATCTCCGCCTGAGTACGCTTAGCCGCCATGCAATGTACCACTTTCTACGATATGTTTATATGTACATAGGTTGTGAGAAGTAGCCTGTTTTCGCATCATGTAGGATCTGGAGGAGTGCACTAGCCTAAATAACATGTCAGGATTATGTACGCATATCCTGAGTGATGTATTGTATAATTACCGCCTGCGTGTAAGATATGTAATGAGCAGTCCTTCTCCCTGCGCAAATCAATTTGTTTTTCCTAAGTAAGCTTGGTTATTTAATTTATTTGCCAGCTTTGTGCATTTATAGAATTGTTTTTGCGACCCTTTTCGCTTTTCTTATGGGTTTTACAAAATATATCCCCAGAGTGAAAAATGTCTCGTCCTTGGACTCGCTCCATGCCAACTCCGCCAGAGGAAAATTATGATACACAACCCAGCAACAAGTTCACACAGGGACAGTCGAGCCAACAGGGCAGTGAAACGGCACTTTACCAAATGTGCCGCCTTTATGAGCAGAGTCAGCAACAACATCGGGAAATGATGAACCAAGTCATCAACATGGGAAATCACCATGGACAGTATCAGTAGCATTCCAAGTTATCTGAGCTACAGAAGACACGTCCCCAAACATTTTCTCATACTGACAAGCCTCTTGAAGCCGAGGATTGGCTTCGAGATATGGAGAGAAAATTAGTTATTGCAAAATGTTCAGACCCTGAGAAGGTACTATATGCCCCGCACTATCTCACAGGAACAGCTGCATCATGGTGGGAGAATTTTCTGCACATGCACCCAAACGAGAATAATATAACTTGGGACGATTTCAAGGAGGGTTTTCGTGGGGCGCATATTCCTAAAAGCCTTATGAAAATCAAGAAGAGAGAGTTCGATGACCTCAAACAAAGGACCATGACAGTGTCAGAATACAACGGACAATTTACACTGTTATCTCGCTACGCCAATGAGCGTATGACTGAAAGTAAAAAGATGGAGAAATTCCTGGACGGCCTGGCGCCTGCGCTTAAATGCCAACTGGTTGTACACACTTTTCCAGATTTCAAGACACTAGTGGATAAGGCCATTACCTTGGAAAATGAAAGGCGCAGCCTGGAAGATTTCCGCAAGCGAAAAAGGGACCCAAAAAATCATGCTCGCAATCCCCGAAGTAAAGCGGATTTTCAGAAAGGTGGCATACACAAAACCCCGACAAATGTCTCACGACCAGTCAAGAATTTACATGCCAGAGACAAGGAGTTCACATATCGCCCAGGCGTGACCTGCTACGCTTGTGGAGAAGAAGGGCACTATGCCAAACAGTGCCCCAAGCCAAGGAATTCGACTCCGAAGCCAAACAACGGTGGAAATAATTCAGCGCCCAAGCGCAACAATTTCAACCCTAACAACAACCACAGGAAGGGTCATCTGAACCACATGACCAAAGAAGAAGCACAGAACGCCCCGGATATCGTACTCGGTACGTTTCCTGTCAACACAATACCTGCCATGGTTTTGTTTGATTCTAGAGCTTCTCACTCATTCATCTCAAAAAGTTTTGCTTTGCAAAATAATTTTTCGATGTTCCCCTTGGAAAAATCCATGATCATCAAGTCCCCTGGGATTGAGCAAGTTACTCAGAGTTACTGTCAAGATGTGGTTATTGAGTTCGAAGGATTGGAGTTTCACGCCAATCTTATTGTATTGGAAAATAAAGGACTGGATGTCATCCTAGGGATGGATTGGTTAACCACCAACAAAGGTTTTATTGACTGTTTCAACCGGACCATAATTCTCACACACCACCACGGGAAGACAATAAGAGTGTTAGCCAAAGAAAGAAAAATACCCCAGCAACCGAGATTGAATAAGGTGGACGTTTCTGAGCTAAACAAGGTTCCAGTAGTGTGTGAATTTCCAGACGTATTCCCCGAAGAACTACCAGGCATGCCACCAGACCGAGAGATAGAATTCAGCATTGAGCTAGCACCAGGAACCACCCCCATATACAAGAAACCATACCGAATGGCACCATCCGAGTTGATTGAGTTGAAGAAACAAATAAGGGAATTGCTGGACATGGGATACATTCGAGCCAGCTCCTCACCTTGGGGATCACGAATTTTATTTGCCAAAAAGAAGGATGGAACACTGAGATTGTGCATAGACTACCGACCACTTAACATGGTCACAGTCAAGAACAAATACCCGATGCCCTGGATAAACGATTTGTTTGATCAACTCGCTCAGGCCAAGGTATTCTCAAAAATTGACTTAAGGTTAGGATACCATTAATTAAAAGTGTGAACAGAAGATATCCCCAAAACATCTTTCACCTCCAGATATGGACTATACGAGTTCACAGTAATGCCATTTGGATTAGCGAACGCCCCCGCATATTTTGTTCACCTCATGAACAAAGTATTTATGAAGTTTATGGACAAATTCGTTGTGGTATTCATCGATGATATTCTGGTATACTCCAAGACACCCGAAGAGCACGCGGAACATCTCAGGATTGTGCTAGGAGAACTCAGGAAACACCAATTGTATGCCAAGTTCAGCAAGTGCGAATTTTGGCTAAGACAAGTAGGTTTTCTAGGCCACGTGCTGACCCAAGACGGTATTGCAGTGGACCCAGAGAAAGTCAAGGCCGTACTTGGCTGGAAGTCACCAGCCAGCGTAACGGACATACGAAGCTTCTTGGGAATGGCAGGATATTACCGCAGATTTATTGAAGGATTCTCCACCATAGACAAGCCTATGACGCAGTTACTCAAGAAAGACAAGAAGTTTGATTGGACAGAAGCCTGCGAGAAAAGTTTCCAAGAGCTAAAACGGAAATTAACGACAGCACCGGTATTAATTGTGCCAGACATACACAAGAATTTTGAAGTGTATTGTGACGCGTCCAGAAACGGTCTCGGATGCGTGTTGATGCAAGAAGGCAAGGTTGTCGCATACGCTTCAAGGCAACTTCGCAAGCATGAGGAAAATTATCCCACTCATGACTTAGAAATGGCAGCAGTCATTCATGCACTCAAGGAATGGAGGCATTTCTTACTTGGAAATCGATGTGAAATATACACGGACCATAAAAGTCTCAAATATATTTTCACACAGCCAGAACTAAACTTACGGCAACGACGCTGGTTGGAATTGGTAAAGGATTATGATGTTGGTATCCACTATCATCCAGGAAAAGCAAATGTAGTGGCCGATGCTCTTAGTCGGAACCCCAGCTCCGACAAAAATAGTCTGCAAAGCTTGAGACCGGAATTCCAACAAGAATTTGCCAAACTCAACTTGTTAATGATTGCGGAAGGCACCATATCAAACTTGGAAATACAGCCCGACCTTGTGGAGAGAATTAAAGAAACTCAGCTTGGTCACCCCAGCATCGAGGGAATTAAAAGAAAGGTGAGTATGGGCAAGGCCTCGGAGTTCGTCATAGACGATGGAGGAATATTATGGTACGGAGACAAACTCTGCGTGCCAAACATAGAGGACCTCAAACAACAAATTCTAGCTGAAGCCCACACTGCCCCATATTCGATCCACCCTGGAGGAACCAAAATGTATAAGGATATTCAGGAAAGATTTTGGTGGCACGGTATGAAGAGGGACATAGCCACATTCGTTGCATGTTGCGATTCTTGTCAACGCATAAAAGTTGAGCATCAAAGACCAGCTGGACTACTGCAACCAAACAAAATACCTGAGTGGGAATGGGATGAAATAGGGATGGATTTCATTGTCGGACTACCTCGGTCACGACACAGGAATGATGCCATATGGGTCATCACCGATAGATTAACCAAGGTGGCACATTTCATTCCAGTGAAGACAACCTACAACACTCAGAGGCTTGCCAAGATTTACCTCTCCCGTATAGTTTGTCTGCATGGAGTCCCGAAGACTATAATATCCGACAGAGGCACTCAGTTCATCTCGAGATTCTGGGATCATTTACAACAGGCTCTGGGAACTCAACTGGCCTTCAGTACAGCCTACCATCCCCAGACTGATGGACAGACTGAACGCGTAAACCAAATTTTAGAAGACATGCTGAGAGCATGTGTCCTCACCTATGGAACCAGTTGGGAAGAAAGCCTGCCATGTGCCGAGTTCGCATACAACAACAGTTACCAGGCCAGCCTGCAGATGGCACCTTTTGAAGCCCTATACGGACGAAGATGTCGTACCCCGCTAAATTGGTCAGAGACCGGAGACAGCCGCATCTTCGGCCCAGACATGCTCAGAGAGGCCGAGGAAAAGGTCAAGCTAATCAGGGACCGACTTAAGACAGCTCAGAGCCGACAGAAAAGTTATTACGATCAGAAACATCGTGGGGTCAATTTTGAACCCGGTGAATTTGTGTACCTACGAGTATCACCTATGAGGGGACTGCAACGGTTTAAGATTAAAGGAAAGCTAGCGCCAAGATTCATCGGACCATTCTGTATAGTGGCACGAAGAGGCACCGTAGCCTACCAGCTAGACTTACCCAAAGAATTATCCGATGTCCACGACGTGTTCCACATTTCGCAATTAAGGAAGTGTGTAAGCAAACTAGAGAAGCAAGTATCCCATGAGAACATTGACGTGCAGCCAGACCTCACCTATCGGGAACGTCCAGTAAAAATATTAGAGGAGTCTGAAAGGAGGACCAGACAGATAACCGTCAAGTTTTTCAAAGTTCAGTGGAGCAATCACACCGAAAGTGAAGCAACTTGGGAAAGAGAGGATTTTCTTCGGACAAAGCACCCACACTTATTTAAGGATCAGCTGAAATCTCGGGGATGAGATTTTTCCTAAGGGGGTAGGTGTTGTGACACTCCAAAATTTTTATTTGGTTTTCAGCAAAAACTTTGTTGGTTTTTGAAAAGAGGCCATTTAAATTTTTTCCAGAAAACCTTCCTCTTAAAAACTTCTTTGGCAAGGATTTTTATTTTTGTATCTTCTTCAAACTATGGTGTTTGATCATTTAAAATTCTTCCTCTGATGGTTCCCTTCTCAAAGTATATTTTTGGAAATTATTCTTTTTCTTATAAAAAGAACTCTATGAATTTTGAGGTTTTTCTTATCTTGAAAACCACCCATGGTTTTACCATGTCTCCTACAGTAAATCTTCTCAAAATCCTTCCCTCCACCTTTGAACAATCTAAATTATCTGTCTCAACAAGTCCAAACAAGTTTTGGATTTTATTTCAATTATTTTATCTCTCAAATCATTTCTGCCAATTATTTTGAGCTTGAGTGATTTTCAAAGCAAGTACCCTAATGCCTTTGATCCTTGAGCCCAAACCAACTCCCCTGGATAGTCCTTAGTACCCACAACCTAGAACCATCTTGATCCACTCTTCTTCTTTTCAAATTTTTCAAATTTTACTCTATGCAAGTTTGGACCAGATTTGCCAAATTTGGTGAAATTCATATCTACACTTCTCCAAAAATTCTACCAAAATTCAGGCAGCCTCCTGGTGCAGTGAGAGGCCACCCCACCAAGTTTCAGCTCAAGGAAAAATCCCTACATGCCTAGATCATTCTGTCGAACACCTTGCATGCACTGTTTCTGTTCATCTTCACTTAAGTTCAGAGTTTCAGTGTCGATCTTCGTCAGAAATTCAGTCACATGCCCACAGTGCCTTGCACGTTGCTCGCCGCCTGGCCTGCTTGTCCGGAGCTCCACACGCGCGCTTGGCGCCTTCCTGGCGTCGGTGGCACCCTGGCCCGCCTACGCCGGCATGTCTGGCGGTGACCAAACCACCGTAACGACCGACAGGGAGCAGAACGGCGGCTCAACACCGTTCGGCACCGCCCAATCCTCCTAGTAGCTCCGCGTGGCCTCATGCACGCCAGCACACCCCGTTGCACCGTCGCCGTGGCCCGACAAGCACTGGGCACGCTCTCTGCCGCCGACGGACCCGCGCCGCCCCGTTCCGTCGAAACCCACCCCAAGCTCCTAATCCAAGTCCATTTAGCGCCTGAATGGAACCAGTGGACCTCCACATTGATGCCCAACCTCATAAACTCCCCGACCAAGCACTGCGCCACCGTAATCCATCGCCGGAGAACTCCGTTCACGGCCAACGCCTCGGATCGCCTATAAAAGGGGACCCCGAGCTCACCCTCGTGCACGCACCACCACTGCACCTCACCAACGCCCCGCCAGGCCACTAGGAGGACCTCAAGGAGGTCTCCTCCCCCAACTCCGGCCGCCTCGTTCCGCCTCGGCCACAAACTCGATTCACTCCGGTGAGGCCATCCCCGACGCCCAAACCTCGTCAGTAGCCTCCTCGAGCACCCAAGAGTCTAACCCCCACTCCAATTTGATCTTCACAGCTCTCTCCAACGAGGCCCACGACCGCTCGAACCACCGTCCGCCGGAGCAAGGGCCGCCGCCGACGTGGTGCTCGCCGGTGACCACCACCACCACCAACCGACGCGGAATGACGCCCTGAACACGGAGGTACCCTCCGATCCCCCTGCCTCGCCGTGGATCGCCGGCGGCGACCACCGCGGCTCTCGGGCACAGTCGAGCTCTGCCGCCCCGTTTGAAAATTCAAACCTGACGGGCGGGACCTGCCTGTCAGCCTCTCTATCCTTTCCAAACGAACCGTTTGCTGAAAGTGTCTTCTGCCAAATGCGTTTTCCCGCTGGGCCGACGTATTCTTTATCGAATCATCTTCTGTTTTTATGAGTTAGCCCCTGGGAACTTTCTGTTTCATTACAGATGAGTCCCTGGACTAAAACCCTTATAACTTTTTAACAGAAAAGTATTTTTGATTGATTCTTTTTTTGTTCTCCTTAAAATTTTGTCTAGTTTTTTATCAGATTTATTTGAAAAATATTTGAAGAAATTTTTGTGCACCTCACGGTATTCACGATAGCGCGTATATTTTCTTTATACCGTAGATACCGAAGGAGGTGACGGGACCGCAAACTTCACCGAGCTAGGCTCCGACTACTCTGAACCAGGAAAGCATGTTTGAACTTTTGATATGATGATTGTTTTGGCATGTTTGCATTAAGTAGTTTCATGGCATGTTGATGAGCATACCGACGGATGTCATGTTACACGCAACAATGAGACAAGTGAGTTCCGAAAATCCATAAGTGGATGAATGTGAGTATGCATGGCCATGTGTTGGCATGAGGATGGGTAAGATGGCAGTGTTGTAGCATGCCAGTCTTATGCCAGACTATATGACTTCAGTGTCAACCCGTATCGGTCCTGTTCCTTCCAGTTTTCCTTCCCTGTACTACCACATGTTTTCCGCAAGGAATATGGCTTAGTAAGTTGCAAACCGCTTTCTTGGTACACACCAAAAGGAGAGGCCGTGATGATGGTTCCATGGCCCTGGATTAAAGCCAGTCATCCAGTCAGGGGGCATGGGTGTTTCTGGTTGGGACCGAGAGGGGGCACCCCTTAGAGCGCGCGTATATAAATTTGATCCCATGCTATTCGAGATTGTGATCTCCCCGTCTCAAAAGTTTTTCTTGGATGATGTCTAGGGTGATTCCTGGCATCAAGAGGTAGGATGGGTGTGTACTGGTTAGCTGTGTTTTCTTCCGAAATACCATAAACGGAACTAGTCCTTCGTGACTACGGAAATCCGTTGGCTGTGGGAAAATTTTTCGTACAAACTCTGCAGAGTCATATATTCCTTTGAATCATTTATTCCATGTCCAAGTTTGGTATTATATTATCCTGACAAATGTCAGTTTTGATGACAGAGACTCCGGTGAATCACATGAGTGCTAAGTCCGGTTAAATGTTTATTCATGTGGATGGACTAACCCGTTTATTTTCATGAATTGAATATTTATTATGAGTATTATTTACTTGTGAATAAAAGCCCTTTCTGTGATGTCGCTCAGACATCCGACTGTGGCATTGTTATATTTTATTTTCAATGAAAGCCCTTTCTGCGATGTCGCTCAGACGTCCGACTGTGGCATTTCTTTTAAAGCCCTTTATGTGGCGTCGCTCAGACGCCCGACTGTGGCATTTCTTTTAAAGCCCTTTATGTGGCGTCGCTCAGACGCCTGACTATGGCATTTCTTTTAAAGCCCTTTATGTGGCGTCGCTCAGACGCCCGACCGTGGCATTTCTTTTAAAACCCTTTATGTGGTGTCGCTCAGACGCCCGATTGTGGCATTTCTTTTAAAGCCCTTTACGTGGTGTCGCTTAGACGCCCGACTGCGGCATGATCTTTATTTATTTGTTTACCCTTTGAGGCCTCACTTCAGACACCCGATCGGTTTCCTATTATTCTCTTTATGTTGGGTTTACAGGCGGACTACCGCCGATTCCCTTCTTACTTACCTTGCTTGCTAAATTTTGAATGTGCATTGGTGAATTAATCATGAAGCATCCATGCATGCATTTATTATATCTTACGTTCGAACTGTCTTGCGAGTACTTTCAAAGTACTCACCTGGCTTGTTGATTTGGCCAGATGCTGACGAAGGCGATCTCATGGATGAAGAATTTGATAGCGAGTCCGACGCCTAGAGGAATCCCAGTCAGTCTCGTGCGACCCTGGATTTGGTCACTGTATTATATCCGCTTCCGCTACCAAATAAATTCATCGAGCCTCGCCTCGACGCTCGATGAGGTGCCAGTTTTAGAGTCATGTATCACACTCCCCACTGTGATTTTCCACCACCACCCTATCCTCGAGTCAGTAGTATGCCTCCACACCACTGTGTCTTTTCCGCCATTATGTATAATTATGGGCATGCTTGTAATAATTTGGTTGAGCAACCGCAGCTCGACCCTGTAATATATTTTATGCTACTGGCTTAATGTATCAAGAATTTGTCTACTAGTGAGGAGGATTTTACTCATCCTGGACTCAAAAGATTGGTTTCTCAATAAACATTTTTATTGGAAAACCGGTCGTGACACACGCATACCCCGGTTCTTATATAACTGCTAGGGTATTCGGACACACTCCGGACCGTCAAGTCCTGAGGTTGAAGCGAAAAGGTCGGCAACGACAAACGATCTACAATCCGGCTAGAAGGCATTACACATGTCAATTTAAAATTACACAGTCATTCTGACTGATTGTATTCCTCTTCTATACCATCTAACAGGCTATCTAATTTACAGTCCTGCTGGGAATACTTCGCGGCCAACTCTACTTGGCCGTATACTAAGCTTACAGGGATCTCCTTCCCGTCAGGCCCCACTGGTCCGACCTCGGCCATGTGGTTTGGGTCAGACTTCGTAAAACGGGTCTTCACCATGGCCCAGGCCTCCCTAGCGCCTTGTCGGCAGGCCGATATCTTCCACAACCGGAAGTGCCGCCGAGCTCCCTTCAGCTTCTCCGCAAGCTCTCCAAGGCCCTCGGGCATGGAGTGGGCAGGCCATAAGGCTTGGGCAATACCTCGCATCGCCTGCCGAATTCGCTCGTGCAGTTGCAAGAGTTCGAGAAGAAGGTCACCCGTAGAACCGGGCATCTCCTCTGCAGGACGACCTGTGAGCATACCTACAAACATTACTCTGTTAGTCGACTTCCTTGCCGAACTCTTTTTTCAAAGTTCGTTCAAGCACTTACTAAATATGCCGCGTCAATGCCGCTGATTCTCCTTCATGGAGTCCGACAGCTGGCCACGAACATCTTTAAGTTCGACGTCCAGCTTAGTGTTGGCATCCTGAAGATCATTCTTCTCCCGCCTCACCTTTGTCAACACACTCTCACCGGCCTTTAGCCGGCGTAAGAGTTGTTGCTTGTCCGGATCGAGTCCGGCGCCATCTGCAATATGATCTGTCAGATTTGCACCCACACCGCACAATACTAATCTTTCGAAGTGTATCTTACCTGAAGGGTTCTCTTTGGGCTCCCCTGCTGCGGCTAGTGCGGCCTCTAGTTGGGCCTTGCACTTTTCCAGCTCCTGGGACAGTACGGTATTCTTCTCTGTAAGAACCTGCATATTAAATGATCCTTAAATCAGTTGCTCTAACTGCTTCAAGTCTCGGGGGCTACTGGAATATATATATTTAACGAAAAATTTCTTACCCGTGTCTTTTACATACTTCTCCGTGGCTCTGGCTAAACCATTTTGAGCGGCATGGAGGTACGCATCTCCCGTATTGAAGGCATCTAAAGCCTCTTGGGAAAAACAAGCGTCGCGTAGAACTGTCCGGCGACGCCTGTGGTTCATGGCACTCTCCACTTCAGAATTTGTGGCAGACAGCCTGTCCGCATCCTCTGTCGGAGGAGCGTCCGGTGCACGCCGTGTTCTCGCCTCCACTTCCTGGCCAGACGTTGGAGCCTGGCTAGTGGAGGCGCGATCGGCAACCTCTCTGGATGTAGTTCGGCGAGGTCTCTTTGTTCTGAAGAAGGCACGAACGTTAATATACCCTGACAGAATAACTCCAGGGAAACAGAGGGTGCGCTATACCTTTGCGCCGACATCTTAGCCCGGACTACATTCCTTTTTGCCCCACAGGGCCCTGCGGCCCCTCGTTGGCTAGCCGCCGCAGGTTCGGCCTCCTGCCTTGGAAATCTCCCCTGCAAAACACGGTTGTCGTCACACCGGAATATGTGAGCGTAGAATCTCTTTAAAGGGAATGGGACTCCGGTTTCCATCACCTGGGAGGCCGGGATTAACCCTGGGTAATCCGCCGTAATGGCCACTAAGGTATTGTCCTTACTTAGCTAATGGAACACCCCGTCGATAAGCTCCACCGATATGTCCGGATCCTCTTCAGAGTCCGGATGGAGGGACCGTTCTAGGTCCTCGGGCTGTGGAGGACGGCTGTTTATATCCTTTACCTCTTGTCGCAGTTCCTGCATTGAAGTCGTTAGACTACCTATCTAACCGTGGGAGTATAAAACAAACGGGCAAGCGCGATTGTTCACTTACCCAACTTGGAGGATCGTACATACTGAATCTGGCCCACGGGTTGACGCGGCGGAATTCCTCCCTTTCTCCCTTGTACAAAGAGGATAAGATCTTTACTAAGGCGGCGGCTGAGGCCAGCCCCTTATGACCGCAACGGGTGGCGTCATCCTCCCTGTTGAAATCCCACATGGGGTGGCCTCTATATTGAAGTGGCTGCACCCCCCGCATAATGCATGCGGCCATGACTCCAATCATGGTTAGTCCGGAATGAGCCAACAGTCTTATCCGGCCCATCAGGTAAAGGACGTCTCTGTCGCTTTCTCTCTGACAGCTCCGCGGACACCAGCTCAAGCGTTTCTTCAATGGAGCACTGTTGAACTTAGGGAAACCGACCCGGATAGGATCCGGTAGCGGGACGTCATCTATGTAAAACCATTTCGAAGGCCAATCCTCGGACGCCTTCTTTGGGGTTCCGGATAGGTATTCGGTCCCGGCGATGCGCCATACTTCGGCTCCGCCCACTTGGTATATAGACCCCTCTTGAGAACAGGGCACCAGGCAGAATAACCTCTTCCACAGCGCGAAATGAGCCTCAACGCCTAAAAATAGCTCGCAAAGGGTGACGAAACCCGCAATATGTAATACGGAGGAGGGCGTGAGATTGTGCAGCTGGAGGCCGTAGAACTCCAGAAGCCCGCGGAGAAATGGATGAATTGGAAATCCCAAACCCCTTATTAGATAGGGGACGAGGCACACCCGCTCTCCTTTAGAAGGATTGGGGGTGCTCTCCGCTTGTTTTCCGCCATTGTAGGTGGAGAGACCAGCTCGGACTGGGACCATGTATGCCTGAGGGAGAAATCCCTTGGCCTGAAGCGACACTAACTTGCTATGCGGGATGGTGCAACTCTCCCAGTCCCCGGGTTTGGGACCGGAGGGGCGAGGGGAGGAGCTGCGACGGTTGGTCATGTTGGAATGGACCTTTGCTGGAAGCGCTCTGATGATAACTCGCGGAGAGGAGAAGATGTGGTTTGGACCTAAATCCCCATCCCGTTAAATAGGCAGCTCGTTTATACGGCTAGGGGTGTGGATGTAAAAACGCCCCGGCTTTTTGCATTTGTTTGACACGTGGAAGACGGCCATTATTGGGCGTGGAAGCCGAGGAGAACTACATTACAAAAATTGGACATTATTCCTATAGGTACACAGGATTTGGAGAAGAACCCGCCTTGCAATGCCGAACAATCTACGCGCCGGACTCGTCGTCATTGAAGCCTGGTTTGGGGGCTACTAAGGGAGTCCTGGATTAGGGGGTGTTCGGGTAGCCGGACTATACCTTCAGCCGGACTCCTGGACTACGAAGATAAAGATTGAAGACTTTGTCCCGTGTCCGGATGGGACTTTCCTTGGCATGGAAGGCAAGCTTGGCGGTGCGGATATTCAATATCTCCTACCATTGTAACCGACTCTATGTAATCCTAACCCAATCCGGTGTCTATATAAACCGGAGGGTTGTAGTCTGTAGGCAATCAACTCCATATACAACAATCATACCATAGGCTAGCTTCTAGGGTTTAGCCTCCTTGATCTCGTGGTAGATCTACTCTTGTACTACCCATATCATCAATATTAATCAAGCAGGATGTAGGGTTTTACCTCCATCGAGAGGGCCCGAACCTGGGTAAAACATCGTGTTCCCTGCCTCCTGTTACCATCCGGTCTAGACGCACAGTTCGGGACCCCCTACCCGAGATCCGCCGGTTTTGACACCGACAGGGAGAACTTTGTATTGAGATTCAAAGAGAGAGAAGAAGCCATCTAGCTACTAACTATGGACCCGAAGGTTTGAGGTAAACTACTCACACTTCATCGGAGGGGCTAGGATGATGTAGAAGCCCTCCATGATGACGACCCTCTTCCGACGGAGCTCCGGAACAGGCCCCAAGATGGGATCTCATGGATACAGAAAGTTGCGGCGGTGGAATTAGGTTTTGGCTCCTCATCTGATCGTTTGGGGGTACATGTGTATATATAGGAGGAAGAAGTAAGTTGGAGGAGCAACGAGGGGCCCACGAGGCAGGGGGCGTGCCCTAGGGGGGCGCCCCCACCCTCGTGACCACCTCTTTTGTTCCTTGGTGCAGGGTCCAAGTCTCCTGGATCACGTTCGGTGAGAAAATCACGTTCCCGAAGATTTTATTCCGTTTGGACTCCGTTTGATATTCCGTTTCTTCCAAACACTAAAATAGGCAAAAAAACAACAATTCTGGGCTGGGCCTCCGGTTAATAGTGTTGGGTAATGTAGTAATTTCAAAAAATTTCCTATGCACACGCAAGATCATGGTGATGCATAGCAACGAGAGGGGAGAGTGTTGTCTACGTACCCTCGTAGACCGTTTGCGGAAGCGTTATATCAACGCGGTTGATGTAGTCGTACGTCTTCACGTCCGACCGATCCAAGTACCGAAAGCACAACACCTCCAAGTTCTGCACACGTTCGGCTCGGTGACGTCCTCGCCTTCTCGATCCAGCAAGAGGGGCGAAGTAGTAGATGAGTTCCGGCAGCACGACGTTGTGGTGACGGTGTTGGTGAAGAACAATCTCCGCAGGGCTTCACCTAAGCACTACGAAAACTATGACGGAGGATAAACTAGAGGGGACGGGGTTGCCGGCACACGGCTTGGTGTTTCTTGATGTGTCTTTGGTGCTAACCCTACCCCTCTATTTATATGTTGAGCCCTGGGGTCGAAACTTGGAGTAAAAGCCTCCTCAAAGTCGGTTTCACCCGAAAGGCAAGAGTCCTTCTCGGACTCCAGGGCTAGACGCCAGGGTTCCCGGCGTCTACCCCCTAGACGCTAGGGTTCCTAGCGTCTAGCCTCTGGTCTCTACAAAACTTCCTTTTGCACTTTCCAAAAGCCTTGTGGGCTTTCCCCTTTGGCCCAGATAAAGTGTTCTCGTGCCCAAACATTTCGGGAAACATCCGGAACTCCTTCCGGTGAATTTCGGAACCCTTCTGGAGATCAAACACTACTATCCCATATATCAAACTTTATCTCCCGACCATTCCGGAGTTCCTCGTCATGTCCGTGATCTCATCTCGGACTCCGAACAACATTCGGTCATCAACATACATAACTCATATAGTACTATATCGTCAACGAACGTTAAGCGTGCAGACCCTAGGGGTTCGAGAACTATGTAGACATGACCGAGACAACTCTCTGGTCAATAACCAATAGCGGGACCTGGATGCCCATATTGGCTCATACATATTCTACGAAGATCTTTATCGGTCAGACCGCATAACAACATACGTTGTTCCCTTTGTCATCGGTATGTTACTTGCCCGAGATTCGATCGTCGGTATCTCAATACCTAGTTCAATCTCATTACCGGCAAGTCTATTTACTCATTCCGTAATACATCATCCCGCAACTAACTCATTAGTTGCAATGCTTGCAAGGCTTATAGTGATGTGCATTACCGAGTGGGCCTAGATATACCTCTCCGACAATCGGAGTGACTAATCCTAATATCGAAATACGCCAACCCAACAAGTACCTTCGGAGACACCTGTAGAGCACCTTTATAATCACCCAGTTACGTTGTGACGTTTAGTAGCACACAAAGTGTTCCTCTGGTAAACGGGAGTTGCATAATCTCATAGTCATAGGAACATGTATAAGTCATGAAGAAAGCAATAGCAACAAACTAAACGATCAAGTGCTATGCTAACGGAATGGGTCAAGTCAATCACATCATTCTCCTAATGATGTGATCCCATTAATCAAATGACAACTCATGTCTATGGTTAGGAAACATAACCATCTTTGATCAACGAGCTAGTCAAGTAGAGGCATACTCTGTTTGTCTATGTATTCAGACATGTATTATGTTTCCGGTTAATACAATTCTAGCATGAATAATAAACATTTATCATGATATCAGGAAATAAATAATAACTTTATTATTGCCTCTAGGGCATCTTTCCTTCAGTCTCCCACTTGCACTAGAGTCAATAATCTAGTTCACATCACCGTGTGATTTAACATCAATAGTTCACATCACCATGTGATTAACACCCATAGTTCACATCGGCATGTGACCAACACCCAAAGGGTTTACTAGAGTCAATAATCTAGTTCACATCGCTATGTGATTAACACCCAAAGAGTACTAAGGTGTGATCATGTTTTGCTTGTGAGAGAAGTTTAGTCAACGGGTCTGCCACATTCAGATCCGTAAATTTTTTGCAAATTTCTATGTCAACAATGCTCTGCATGGAGCTACTCTAGCTAATTGCTCCCACTTTCAATATGTATCCAGATTGAGACTTAGAGTCATCTGGATCAGTGTCAAAACTTGCATCGACTTAACTCTTTACGACGAACCTTTTGTCACCTCCATAATTTAGAAACATATCCTTATTCCACTAAGGATAATTTTGACCAATGTCCAGTGATCTACTCCTAGATCACTATTGTACTTCTTTGCCAAACTCAGGGCAGGGTATACAGTAGGTCTGGTACACAGTATGGCATACTTTATAGAACCTATGGCTGAGGCATAGGGAATGACTTTCATTCTCTCTCTATCTTCTGCCGTGGTCGGGTTTTGAGTCTTACTCAACTTCACACCTTGTAACACAGGCAAGAACTCCTTTTTGACTGTTCCATTTTGAACTACTTCAAAATCTTGTCAAGGTATGTACTCATTGAAAAAACTTATCAAGCGTATTGATCTATCTCTATAGATCTTGATGATCAATATGTAAGTAGCTTCACCGAGGTCTTTCTTTGAAAAACTCCTTTCAAACATTCCTTTATGCTTTGTAGGATAATTCTACATTATCTCCGATCAACAATATGTCTTTCACATATACTTATCAGAAATGCTGTAGTGCTCCCACTCACTTTCCTGTAAATACATGCTTCACCGCAAGCCTATATAAAACTATATGTTTTGATCAACTTATCAAAACGTATATTCCAACTCCAAGATGCTTGCACCAGTCCATAGATGGATCGCTGGAGCTTGCATATTTTGTTAGTACCTTTAGGATTGACAAAACCTTCTGGTTGCATCATATACAACTCTTCTTTAATAAATCCATTAAGGAATGCAGTTTTGTTTATCCATTTGCCAGACTTCATAAAATGCGGCAATTGCTAACATGATTCGGACAGACTTAAGCATAGATACGAGTGAGAAACTCTCATCGTAGTCAACACCTTGAACTTGTCGAAAACCTTTTTGCGACAATTCTAGCTTTGTAGATAGTAACACTACTATCAGCGTCCATCTTCCTCTTGAAGATCCATTTAATCTCAATGGCTCGCCATTCATTGGGCAAGTCAATCAAAGTCCATACTTTGTTCTCATACATGGATCTCATCTCAGATTTCATGGCCTCAAGCCATTGCACGGAATCTGGGCTCATCATCGCTTCCTCATAGTTCGTAGGCTCATCATGGTCAAGTAACATGACATCCAGAACAGGATTATCGTACCACTCTGGTGCGGATCTCACTCTGGTTTACCTACGAGGTTCGGTAGTAACTTGATCTGAAGTTACATGATCATCATCATTAGCTTCTCACTAATCGGTGTAGTAGTCACCAGGAACAAATTTCTGTGATGAACTACTTTCCAATAAGGGAGCAGGTACAGTTACCTCATCAAGTTCTACTTTCCTCCCACTCACTTCTTTCGAGAGAAACTCCCTTTCTAGAAAGGATCCATTCAAAGCAACAAATATATTTCCTTCGGATCTATGATAGAAGGTGTCGGTGTCAAAACCGGCGGATCTCGGGTAGGGGGTCCCGAACTGTGCGTCTAGGCCGGATGGTAATAGGAGGCAAGGGACACGAAGTTTTACCCAGGTTCGGGCCCTCTTGATCGAGGTAAAACCCTACGTCTTGCTTGATTAATATTGATGATATGGATAGTACAAGTGTAGATCTACCACGAGATCAGAGAGGCTAAACCCTAGAAGCTAGCCTATGCTATGATTCTTGTGTATGAATGTGTTGTCCTACAGACTAAAACCCTCCAGTTTATATAGACACCGGATAGGGTTAGGGTTACACAGAGTCGGTTACAATGGTAGGAGATCTACATATCCGTATCGCCAAGCTTGCCTTCCACGCCAAGGGAAGTCCCTTCCGGACACGGGACGAAGTCTTCAATCTTGTATCTTCATAGTCCAGGAGTCCGGCTGAAGGTATAGTCCAGCCATCTGGACACCCCCTAATCCAGGACTCCCTCAGTAGCCCCTGAACCAGGCTTCAATGACGACGAGTCCGGCGCGCAGATTGTCTTCGGCATTGCAAGGCGGGTTCCTCCTCCAAGTACTTCATAGAAGATTTTGAACACAAAGACAGTGTCCGGCTCTGCAACACAAGTTTCCACATATTGCCATAGAGAGAATAATATTTACACAAATCTAATCTGCTGACGTATTCCGTAGTGTGACATCACACCACAGCCAAGCCTTTATTCAAATCGTTTTACTATCCCATCTCAGCGTGTTATGCGAGGTGGTTTCCTTGGCACGTCTTGTTAAAGCAGAGATCGTGTCCCCTTATTCCGGGATTCTCATCAATACGGGCGTGGGTAACCCAACCGCGCCATTGATTACGGTGCTTGGGAGATAAGCGAGTTTTACCAGGCTGGTGGGGACACATAGTCGTGTCCACCCATGTAAGGGGATAAGGATCCACCTTTTCACCTATGCCTTCTTCCTCCTTTGCCTATCCATTTTCACGCACTCGAGCTCCAGCGCCCAAGTCCGCACTCCCCACCTCAACCTTCTCCAGCCATGTCCGGAGCGGGAGGCAAGTGGATGGTCTCCTCCGTTACGGAGAGACACATCAAAAGAGTAAGGAAGGCCGGATATTTGCCCAACGACATTGCGCACCAGCTTCCCGAAGAGGGGAAGCTCATCCCTACCCCTAGGCCCCATGAGAGGGTGGTGTTCCTCCCCCATTTCCTCCGTGGACTGGGTTTCCCTCTCCACCCATTTGTCCGGGGGCTCATATTCTACTATGGCCTGGATTTCCACGATCTGGCCCCAAACTTTGTCCTCAACATCTCGGTGTTTATCGTCGTGTGGGAGGCCTTCCTCCGCATCCGCCCCCATTTCGGCCTATGGCTCAAGACTTTTAATGTCAAGCAGAAGGTGGTGCACGGCAACCAGGCGGAGTGCGGAGGCGCCATGGTGGGCAAGATGCCCAACATCTTATGGCTCGAGGGATCCTTTGTGGAGACCTTGAAGGGATGGCAATCAGGGTGGTTTTACATCACCGAGCCACGCGACCCTAAGTGGGTCGCAGCCCCCGAGTTCCGATCCGGACCCCCAATGCGGCTCACGTCTTGGAAAGAGACGGGCCTGTCGTGGGGTAAAAAAGGAGAGCTGAGCAGACTCCAAACATGCGTCCAAACCCTGGTGGACAAGCAGCTCAAGCTTGTCAACGTAGTCCAGGTTATGCTCATCCGCCGGATCCTCCCGTGTCAACAAAGGGCTTTCAACCTGTGGGAGTTCGACCCAGCGCGGCACCGAACTCTGAGCAGGCTCTTCGACACGATGTACGAAGATGCCTAGAAGGTGCTTTTCAAAGGCGCCAAGGCCCCCGCATCCGCTACCAAGGATCGCGGATTCAGCACGCAGCGTCACGCTCATGCGGTAAGTTGTTTTTACCTTTACAGGGTATCAGTTTTTCATAGTTTGATTCCATGCGGGATCTAAGCTCCCTTAGCTTTGACAGGATTGGCAGGAGACGTCCGGACAAATCAACTGTCCGCCTCCTTTGCCCGAAGGCCCAGCGGACACTCGTTTGGCGAAGCTGCTGGTTCCGGCACCCTATGTGGTGCCGGAGAAGAAGGCCAAGAAGAAGGCCGCGGGGACTCGAAAGAGTGCCCGGCGCCAGGAGGTGTTGGATCCATCATCCGACGGCTCCAAGACGCACTTCTCCCGCGAAGACGAGGAGGAGGAAGAAGAGACCTCTCCCCCCCAGCAGGGGAAGGGAAGAAAAGGAAGGCCGCCCCAACTAGGGAGGCCGAAGGGTCCAAGAAGGGGAAAACCCTTCCTCCGGACTACTCCACCGACGCCGACGACGTCGAAGAGGAGTGGCCGCACAGGGCCAAGCCCCTGGCGAAATCATAAGTATCCGGATGCCAAAGTAATTCATAGTATTCCTTTATTGCACAGCTTTCCCTTATGTCTAATACGAATATGCAGCCCACCAAAAGACTGGCTCGATGCGTCGTCGAGCGGTTCACTGGACTCGTCGGATGTGAATTCGCTTCCGATGGCTTCCTCCCCCCGCCCTACGGACGACGTCAAAGTGTTGTCCCAACAGGTTCCAAGCCAGGAGGAGGTGGTCCTGGAGGAGCCGCAAGGTGACCTCCCGTACTCTAGGGGTGAAGGGGATAAAATCTCCCAGGGCTCCAAGTCCGGCTCCAGGCCGGACACCGCTCCGGAACCTTCAAAGGCTCCAGAGTCCGGCAGGCGACCTCCTTCCAAGAGGAGCAAGCCCTCTATGCCGGTGACCCCCGTCCAACTGGAGGCGCCGGACAATCTGTTGGAGGCGCTCCAAGGCGCCTCCATCGACGAGGAGCACCGCACCATTATGGGTGTGGTGGTCCAGAAGGTTCAGTCCGCCAAGAGCGGACTGACTGAAGCTTGTGCTAGCCTTTTAACAGGCTTTGAGGTAAGTAAAGAATGTGTAAATAATATTACCGCATAGACAGTAGCCCCTGATGCTCTGTTTGGCGTTCGGTAAGAAAAGCCGAATAGAGGATCAAATTCGCACGAGTCTAACAAAAAAGAGTCAGTATGCGTGTGCAGGCTTCTCTGCTGGCGTCCGCCGCACAGACTGGGGAAGTGGACATGCTAAAGCAGAACCTCGAGCGGTCCGAGCAAGAGCTCGGGCGTGTCAAGAAGCAGCTCGAGGACAAGGAAGGTAAGAAATACCTTTTTTAAATATATATAAAAGGTGCAATTGCAAAAAATGACAGGATTATCGTGGCTATTATAGGGGCCACGTCTGAGGTGGCGACCCTTAAGCAAGCGCTGCTCGAGGCCGAGAAGACGGCGGCCACGGAGCGCATCGAGCGGGAGAAGTATGAGGCCGAGGTTGGCAAGGTGCGGCAAGAGCTCCAAGCTCTCATGGAAAAACATGAGAGTTTGGAGCTTGACTCAAAGACGCGAGCGTCCGAGCTCGCGGTGGCTATTGAAAATGCCAAGTCTGCCAAGGCCGAATCCCAGAAGGCCCTCCAGGAGTTGGATGAGGTGAAGAAGATAGCGGCGGGTAAGGCATTCTTTATGCAAAGCAAACACATAAATGTAAGTTACTTGTTACTTACCCGAATCCGGAGCTCTCCATGAGCGTTCGCAGATCTTCCCCGTAGAGTGTTCGATGCCGCCACATTTTATCGGGCCGAGGAGGGCTGCTCGACAGAGAAGGTGTTCTGGTCTCAGTATGCTGAGGCCGGACACCCCGTGCCCCTGAGCGACCAGCTGAAGCAACTGGTCGAGCTCCACAAGGCGGACGAACAGGCCATGAAGGGCCTCATAGTTCGGCTGTGGCCTGGAGAGGCTCAGCTTGGGAGCTACTTCAGGCTGGTGCGGCGGCTGGTGGAGGCCTGTCCAAGGCTCGAAGTCATCAAGCGCTCCGTCTGCATTGAAGGTGCCCGTAGGGCCCTTGCCCGTGCTAAGGTGCACTGGGGCAAGCTGGATGCTGAGAAGCTTGTGAAGGACGGGCCACCGCCGGGGAAAGAGCATCGCAAGCCCGAGAATTATTATAAGGATGTTCTGAAGGGTGCCTGCCTTATGGCGGATGAATGTTCCAGGGATGTATTTTTTGAGTAAAACTCGCTCGATTTGTCCTGTGCGCTGAAAACTTGTTCATATGCGCTAAGCAATGCAGTTTGAATTTAAAATATTACCTTCTATGCGGCTGTTTATCAATTCTGAGAGATGGCGAGTCGTCGGCTTCTGCCCCCGTGCCACTAGTGCTGGGGTGTTCAGGGATAGACCTGAGCGCTCTTTTTCCCATGTTTGGGTCCTTCAAGGGAGGCGCTCAGCCCAACGAATGAGGCAATCGGACTATAATGCGTGAACACTCTCACTTAGCCATAGAATTCTATAATTTTAAATTTCGGCGAAGCCCCTAGTATTCGGAAGACCGAGTTCGGGGCGCTATCCATGCCTTGGCCGGACAGAGCCAACTCCTCGCTCTAAGCGGCATAAGTCTTTAGGGACTCGAAAAAACCTCTCGAACAGCGACCAGCCCTCGCTTCATCATGAAAGTCAGTTTTAGCTTTCTCTACTGAGGTGCTCGACCCAGCTCAACTGGGGCACAATCGCAGTAGTTCTGCTATTGCTACCTTAGCCGATATAGTGGAACGTAAGGCACCAAAACATAGGAGCCGGGCAAACCCAACATTTGACCAAAGACATGATTCGGAGCCGATGCATATAATGCTATAAGTTCGGGGTGCCGCACTTGTTAAGGTGTTCGGACTTCTCACACCATATTGAGGGGTACTAAAGCCCCTGGCGTATTTTGGCCATACCAAAGTGTACAGGTGCAACATGTCGTTAAGGAACATATATTTGTAAAAAAAGAGTAATGCAAAAGATAGACAAAAGCTATGCATTGTTTATTAAAAAGGGCTGCGATCAAAGCAGAACGATACAAATAATGCGATAAGCAAAAGGTTGGACTATTTAACATGTCCGTTCCAGGGGCAGGCTGCGGAATGATATGCGAAACAGGTATACTGCTCGTGATAGAGACCACCTGGGAGTTCCGTAATGCGGCATGGCTTGTCTGCTTCCCTGGTTCTTGCATCATTTGTGCGGCAATTGAACTGCCGAATAGGCCTTCCGAAGAATGGAGTCCTGAAAATAAGAGAAAATTAAAGAATCGGCAGCCCCTGGTGCGGTTTAAGCCGTGTTTCGGGCGTGCCGTGATGGTGCCCCTCCCCCTGTACCCATGGTATTTCTAGAGCGTAGTTATGTACGCGAAGCACTGGTGTTGCCTTTTTGCGAGGGCTGGGGTTGGGGCCGCATTGCTACGCCTGCTCGGAACGTGCCAGGCGGTCTTGTTGTAGGTTACTCCGGGCGCGCTTGACGGTGTCCGGACGTTTAATGACCGGACTGGAGAATTGCCTGGAGAGGCCGCTTTGTGCTTCCGCTGCAAGGGCCGCTGTGTGCTCCTCCGTTCGGAGGGAGCGTTCGGTGTTTCCATTGACCGTGATTACTCCTCGAGGGCCTGGCATCTTGAGCTTAAGGTATGCGTAGTGCGGTACCACATTGAACTTGGCGAATGCGGTTCGCCCAAGCAGTGCGTGATAGCCACTACGGAATGGGACTATGTCGAAGATTAACTCCTCGCTTCAGAAATTATCCGGAGATCCGAAGACCACTTCAAGTGTGACTGAGCCTGTACAGTTGGCCTCTACACCTGGTATTACGCCTCTAAAGGTCGTTTTGGTGGGCTTAATCCTTGAGGGATCTATGCCCATTTTCCGCATTGTATCCTGGTAAAGCAGGTTCAGGCTGTTGCCGCCGTCCATAAGGACTCTAGTGAGATGAAATCCGTCAATAATTGGGTCTAAAACCAATGCGGTGAATCCGCCATGACGGGTGCTAGTGGGATGGTCCCTTCGATCAAAGGTGATCGGGCAGGAGGACCATGGGTTGAATTTTGGGGCGACTGGCTCTACCGCGTATACGTCCCTTAACGCGCGCTTCTGCTCCCTCTTGGGGATGTGGGTTGCGTATATCATGTTCACCGTCCGCACTTGTGGGGGAAAACCCTTCTGTCCCCTGTTGTTCGGCGGCCGAGGCTCTTCATCGTCATCGCTATGCAGCCCCTTGTCTTTATTTTCGGCATTTAACTTGCATGCCTGCTTGAACACCCAACAATCCCTGTTGGTGTGATTGGCCGACTTTTCGGGGGTGCCATGTATCTGGCACAAGCGGTCGAGTATTCGGTCTAAATTGGGTGGGCCCCTAGGATTTCTGTTGAATGGATTTTTCCGCTGACCGGATTTATAGCCTCTGAATCCGGCATTAACTGTCGTATCCTCAGTATTGTCGCTGTTAATACGACGCTTTTGCTTGTTGCGACGCGGCCTGCCACTATTGTCCCTGGTATCCGAATTACCAGGGTTCTTGGTCATATTGTTGCTACGAGCAAGCCAGCTGTCTTCTCCCGTGCAAAAGTGGGTCATGAGTGTCGTGAGTGCTGCCATAGATTTCGACTTTTCCTGTACAAGGTGCCGGGCAAGCCACTCGTCACGGATATTGTGCTTGAAGTCTGCTAGGGCCTCTGCGTCCGGACAGTCGACTATTTGATTTTTCTTTGTTAGGAACCGTGTCCAAAATTGCCTGGCCGATTCCTCTGGCTGCTGAATTACGTGGCTTAGGTCATCGGCGTCTGGTGGTCGCACATAAGTGCCCTAGATATTGTCAAGGAATGCGGCTTCCAGGTCCTCCCAACAATTGATTGATCCTGCTGGCAAGCTGTTAAGACAATGCCGAGCTGGTCCTTTAAGCTTGAGTGGGAGGTATTTGATGGCGTGGAGATCATCGCCGCGGGCCATGTGGATATGAAGGAGATAATCCTCAATCCATACCGCAGGATCTGTTGTGCCATCATATGATTCGATGTTTACGGGTTTGAAACCCTCGGGGATTTGATGATCCATTACTTCGTCTGTGAAGCATAGTGGGTGTGCGGCGCCTCTGTACTGGGCTATATCACGACGTAGCTCCAATGA
The DNA here is from genome assembly GCF_018294505.1 of Triticum aestivum. Lineage (NCBI taxonomy): Eukaryota > Viridiplantae > Streptophyta > Magnoliopsida > Poales > Poaceae > Triticum > Triticum aestivum. The sequence continues at coordinate 103,254,865 of NC_057797.1, forward strand.
GCTTTGTCTATTGTGTTCGGCCGTACCAGATTTGTGTCCGGCATGACGGTTATCGTCTCGAGTCATGGGGTGCCCACGCGATCCATAGATCGATCTTGTTTGCCTTGCCTTGTCCTCCAACATATCTCGTAGGTCTGGTGCATTTTCCCGTGCCTTGGTACGGGGTGCGGCTTGAGTGGAGGGCCAAAAGGCCTCTCTGTCGCGGCCACGAGGTGGCCGGTCGGCCATATCAAGTGCTGGTGATGTAGGTTTAAGTGCTTCCTCCTCTAATCGGGGTAGCAACCTGCACTTTGGGTAGCTCTTGGAGGGGTGTTCGAGTTTATGCTCTTCGGCCGCGAGGACTTCAGTCCATCTGTCGACTAGCAAATCTTGATCAGCTCTAAGCTGTTGCTGCTCTTTTTAGGCTTCTTGCCGTGGCCATAAGCCTGCGTTGAAAATGCTCTTGCTCGACGGGATCCTCTGGCACGACGAATTCGTCATCGTCGAAGCTTGCCTCATCTTCGGAGGGAGGCGTATAGTTATCTTCCTCGACCTCTCTGTCTGCCGCTCTCTCATGAGGGCTGGCTTCTCCATCCTCCTATGCTGAATCTTGCTGGAGGGGGTTTTCTTCGGCGCTCTCCGGAGTATTATTATCTCCCGTGCTGGAATCGCCGTATTTGTTTTGGCGGGATTTTGAGCGGCGCCGCTAACGCCGGCGCTTAGGCTGTTTCTTGGAGGGGTCATCCTCCGTTGTTCCATCGCCATCTCCTTCTTTTGGGGTGTCCACCATGTATATGTCATATGACGAGGTGGCTTTCCAGGGCCCAATAGGCGCTGGTTCTTCATCATCTCCTGCATCGGCGTCCATACCGTCGATGTCTTCGAAGTCGAAGTCGAGCATGTCGGTTAAATCGTCTACAATGGCTATAAAGTGGGTGGTGGGTGGGCTTTGAATTTCTTCATCGTCCGTATCCCAACCTTGCTGACCATAGTTCGGCCAGGGCTCTCCTGATAGAGAGAGAGACTTTAGTGTCTTCAGAATATCACCGAAAGGCAAGTGCTGAAAGATATCCGCGGCAGTAAACTCCATGATCGGCACCCAATCGGATTCGATCGGCAGGGGCGCGGAGGGTTCGGACTCCAGAGAGGAGTCCGGCTCCCTGGAGTCATGAGTCTCGCGGAGTGCGAGGCTGGTGTTCGGCTCGATCGCCATTGGGATCGCAGCCCCCGAGGCGCCGTCCAACCACCCATCCTTGATCGGCGCAGTAGGCTCCGAATTAAGGGTCGAAGCCGATGCGGGTGCGGCCTCCAGGGCACTATTCGACGGCAGAGCTAGATCATGCTCGTCGTGATAGTGTGGCGCGCTCGCCAGTGGCTCGAATCCGTCGAAGATCAAGTCCCCGCGGATGTCAGCGGTGTAGTTTAAACTTCCAAATCTGACCTGATGGCCAGGGGCATAGCTTTCGATTTGCTCTAGATGGCCAAGTGAATTGGCCCGCAGTGCGAAGCCGCCGAAGAGAAAGATCTGTCTGGGGAGGAAGGTCTCACCCTGGACTGCATCGCTATTGATGATCGTTGGAGCCATCAAGCCTAACGGTGATGACACAGAGGAACTCTCAATGAAAGCACCAGTGTCGATGTCAAAACCGGCGGATCTCAGGTAGGGGGTCCCGAACTGTGCGTCTAGGCCGGATGGTAACAGGAGGCAAGGGACACGAAGTTTTACCCAGGTTCGGGCCCTCTTGATGGAGGTAAAACTCTATGTCCTGCTTGATTAATATTGATGATATGGGTAGTACAAGAGTAGATCTACCACGAGATCAAAGAGGCTAAACCCTAGAAGCTAGCCTATGGTATGATTGTTGTGTATGAATGTGTTGTCCTACGGACTAAAACCCTCTGGTTTATATAGACACCGGATAGGGTTAGGGTTACACAGAGTCGGTTACAATGGTAGGAGATCTACATATCCGTATCGCCAAGCTTGCCTTCCACGCCAAGGAAAGTCCCTTCCGGACACGGGACGAAGTCTTCAATCTTGTATCTTCATAGTCCAGGAGTCCGGATGAAGGTATAGTCCGGCCATCCGGACACTCCCTAATCCAGGACTCCCTCAGAAGGTGTACCCAACATTTTTCTTTTGGGTATCCTATGAAGACGCACTTCTCCAATTTGGGTTAGAGCTTATCAGGTTGAAACTTTTTCACATAAGCATTGCAACCTCAAACTTTAAGAAACGATAGCTTAGGTTTCTTGCCAAACCATAGTTCATACGGTGTCGTCTCAACGGATTTAGATGGTGCCCTATTTAATGTGAATGCAGCTGTCTCTAATGCATAACCACAAAACGATAGTGGTAGATCGGTAAGATACATCATAGATCGTACCATATCTAATAAAGTACGGTTATGACGTTCGGACACACCATTATGCTGTGGTGTTCCAGGTGGCGTGAGTAGTGAAACTATTTCGCATTGTTTTTAACTGAAGGCCAAACTCGTAACTCAAATGTTTTACTTCTGCGATCATATCGTAGAAACTTTTATTTTTGTTACGATGATTCTCCACTTCACTCTGAAATTCTGCGATCATATCTGCTCAAATCATCTGTGAAGATCAGAAAATAATGATACCTGCCACGAGCCTCAATATTCATCAGACCACATACATCAGTATGTATGATTTCCAACAAATCTGTTGCCCATGAGGCATGGTTCACAAGCATCAACTGATTCATAATCAAGTGATTCCAAAAGCCCATCAGCATGGATTTTCTTCATGCGCTTTACACCAATATGACCTAAACGGTAGTGCCAAAAACAAATTGCACCATCATTATTAACTTTGCATCTTTTGGTTTCAATATTATGAATATGTGTATCACTATGATCGAGATCCAATGAACCATTTTCATTGGGTGTGTAACCATATAAGGTTTTATTCATGTAAACAGAACAACAATTTATTCTCTTACTTAAATGAATAACCGTATTGCAATAAACATGATCAAATCATATTCATGCTCAACGCAAACACCAAATAACACTTATTTAGGTTCAACACTAATCCCAAAAGTATAGGGAGTGTGCGATGATGATCATATCAATCTTGGAACCACTTCCAACACACATTGTCACTTCACCCTTAACTAGTCTATGTTCATTCTGCAACTCCCATTTCGAGTTACTACTCTTAGCAATTGAACCAGTATCAAATACCGAGGGGTTGCTACGAACACTAGTAAAATACACATCAATAATCTATATATCAAATATACCTTTGTTCACTTTGCCATCCTTCTTATTCGGCAAATACTTGGGGCAGTTTCGCTTCCAGTGACCAGTCCCTTTGCAGTAGAAGCACTTACTCTCAGGCTTAGGACCAAACTTGGGCTTCTTCACTTGAGCAGCAACTTTCTTGCTATTCTTCTTGAAGTTCCCCTTCTTCCCTTTGCCCTTTTCTTGAAACTAGTGGTCTTGTCTACCATCAACACTTGATATTTTTCTTGATTTCTACCTTCGTTGATTTCAGCATTACGAAGAGCTTGGGAATCGTTTTCGTTATCCCTTGCATATCATAGTTCATCATGAAGTTCTACTAACTTGGTGATGGTGACTAGAGAATTCTGTCAATCACTATTTTATCTGGAAGATTAACTCCCACTTGATTCAAGCGATTGTAGTACCCAGACAATCTGAGCACATGCTCACTGCTTGAGCTATTCTCCTCCATCTTTTAGCTATAGAACTTGTTGGAGACTTCATATCTCTCAACTCAGGTATTTTCTTGAAATATTAACTTCAACTCCTGGAACATCTCATATGGTCCATGACGTTCAAAACGTCTTTGAAGTCCCGATTCTAAGCCGTTTAAGCATGGTGCACTAAACTATCAAGTAGTCATCATATTGAGCTAGCCAAATGTTCATAACATCTGCATCTGCTCCTGCAATAGGTTTGTCACCTAGCGGTGCATCAAAGACATAATTCTTCTGTGCAGCAATGAGGATAAACCTCAGATCACGGATCCAATCCGCATCATTGCTACTAACATCTTTCAACTTAGTTTTCTCTAGGAACATATCAAAAATAAAACAGGGGAGCTAAACGCGAGCTATTGATCTACAACATAGATATGCTAATACTACCAGGACTAAGTTCATGATAAATTAAAGTTCAATTAATCATATTACTTAAGAACTCCCACTTAGATAGACATCCCTCTAATCCTCTGAGTGATCACGTGATCCAAATAAACTAAACCATGTCCGATCATCACGTGAGATGGAGTAGTTTCAATGGTGAACATCACTATGTTGATCATATCTACTATATGATTCACGCTCGACCTTTTGGTCTCCGTGTTCTGAGGCCATATCTGTTATATGCTAGGCTCATCAAGTTTAACCTGAGTATTCCGCGTGTGCAACTGTTTTGCACCCGTTGTATTTGAACATAGAGCCTATCACACCCGATCATCACGTGGTGTCTCAGCACGAAGAACTTTCGCAACGGTGCATACTCAGGGAGAACACTTATACTTTGATAATTTAGTGAGGGATCATCTTATAATGCTACCGTCAATCAAAGCAAGATAAGATGCATAAAAGATAAACATCACATGCAATCAATATAAGTGATATGATATGGCCATCATCATCTTGTACTTGTGATCTCCATCTCCGAAGTACCGTCATGATCACCATCATCACCGGCGTGACACCTTGATCTCCATCGTAGCATCATTGTCGTCTCGCTAATCTTATCCTTCCACGACTATCGCTACTGCTTAGTGATAAAGTAAAGCATTATAGCGCGATTGCATTTCATACAATAAAGCGACAACCATATGGATCCTGCCAGTTGCCGATAACTCGGTTACAAAACATGATCATCTCAAACAATAAAATTTAGCATCATGTCTTGACCATATCACATCACAACATGCCCTACAAAAACAAGTTAGACGTCCTCTACTTTGTTGTTGCAAGTTTTACGTGGCTGCTACGGGCTTAGCAAGAACCGTTCTTACCTAGGCATCAAAACCACAACGATAGTTTGTCAAGTTGGTGCTGTTTTAACCTTCACAAGGACCGGGCATAGCCACACTCGGTTCAACTAAAGTTGGAGAAACTGACACCCGCCAGCCACCTGTGTGCAAAGCATGTCAGTAGACCAGTCTCGCGTAAGCGTACGCGTAATCTCGGTCCGGGCCGCTTCATCCAACAATACCGTCGAACCAAAGTATGACATGCGAGTAAGCAGTATGACTTATATCGCCCACAACTCACTTGTGTTCTACTCGTGCATAACATCAATGCATAAAACCTAGGCTCGGATGCCACTGTTGGGTAACATAGTAATTTCAAAAAAATTCCTACACACATGCAAGATCATGGTGATGCATAGCAACGAGAGCAGAGAGTGTTGTCTACGTACCCTCGTAGACCGTTCGCGGAAGCGTTATATCAACGCGGTTGATGTAGTCGTACATCTTCACGTCCGACTGATCCAAGTACCGAAAGCACGGCACCTCCGAGTTCTGCATACGTTCGGCTCGGTGACGTCCTCGCCTTCTCGATCCAGCAAGAGGGGCGAAGTAGTAGATGAGTTCCGGCAGCACGATGGTGTGGTGAAGGTGTTGGTGATGAACAATCTCCGCAGGGCTTCACCTAAGCACTACGAAAACTATGACGGAGGATAAACTAGAGGGGACGGGGTTGCCGGCACACGGCTTGGTGTTTCTTGATGTGTCTTTGGTGCTAGCCCTACCCCTCTATTTATAAGTTGATCCCTGGGGTAGAAACATGGAGTAAAAGCCTCCTCAAAGTTGGTTTCACCCGAAAGTCAAGAGTCCTTCTCAAACTCCAGGGCTAGACGCCAGGGTTCCCGGCGTCTACCCCCTAGACGCCAGGGTTCGTGGCATCTAGCCTCTGGTCTCCGCAAAACTTCCTTCTGCACTTTCCAAAAGCCATGTGGGCTTTCCCCTTTGGCCTAGATAAAGTGTTCTCGTGCCCAAACAGTTTGGGAAACATCCGGAACTCCTTTCGATGAATTCCGGAACCCTTCCGGAGATCAAACACTACTATCCCATATATCAAACTTTATCTCCGGACCATTCCGGAGTTCCTCGTCATGTCCGTGATCTCATCTCGGACTCCGAACAACATTCGTTTATCAACAGACATAACTCATATAGTACTATATCGTCAACGAACGTTAAGCGTGCGGACCCTACGGGTTCGAGAACTATGTAGACATGACTGAGACACCTCTCTGGTCAATAACCAATAGCGGGACCTGGATGCCCATATTGGCTCCTACATATTCTACGAAGATCTTTATCGGTCATACCGCATAACAACATACGTTGTTCCCTTTGTCATCGGTATGTTACTTGCCCAAGATTCGATCGTCGGTATCTCAATACCTAGTTCAATCTCGTTACCAACAAGTCTCTTTACTCGTTCCGTAATACATCATCCCGCAACTAACTCATTAGTTGCAATGCTTGCAAGGCTTATAGTGATGTGCATTACCGAGTGGGCCCAGAGATACCTCTCCGACAATCGGAGTGACAAATCCTAATCTCGAAATACGCCAACCCAACAAGTACCTTCGGAGACACCTGTAGAGCACCTTTATAATCACCCAGTTACATTGGGATGTTTGGTAGCACACAAAGTGTTCCTCCGGTAAACGGGAGTTGCATAATCTCATAGTCATAGGAACATGTATAAGTCATGAAGAAAGCAATAGCAACAAACTAAACAATCAAGTGCTATGCTAACGGAATGGGTCAAGTCAATCACATCATTCTCCTAATGATGTGATCCCGTTAATCAAATGATAACTCATGTCTATGGTTAAGAAACATAACCATCGTTGATCAACGAGCTAGTCAAGTAGAGGCATACTAGTGACACTCTGTTTGTCTATGTATTCACACATGTATTATGTTTCCGGTTAATACAATTCTAGCATGAATAATAAACATTTATCATGATATAAGGAAATAAATAGTAACTTTATTATTGCCTCTAAGGCATATTTCCTTCAAATAGGTTAGTCCCAAAAATAATATAAAAGTGGAAAATAAAGCCCAATATAGTCCAAAACAGTAGATAATATAGCATGGAGCAATCAAAAATTATAGATACGTTGGAGACGTATCAGGCATCCCCAAGCTTAATTCCTACTCGTCCTCGAGTAGGTAAATGATAAAAAGAGAATTTTTGATGCGGAGTGCTACTTGGCATAATTTCTTTGCAAATCTTCTTAATTGTGGTATGAATATTCAGATTAGAAAGATTCAAGACAAAAGTTTATATTGGCATAAAAATAATAATACTTCAAGCATACTAACAAAGCAATTATGTCTTCTCAAAATAACATGGCCAAAGAAAGTTATCCCTACAAAATCGTATAGTCTGGCTATGCTCTATCTTCACCACACAAAGTATTTAAATCATGCACAACCCCGATGACAAGCCAAGCAATTGTTTCATACTCTAACTTTTTCAAAACTTTTTCAATCTTCACGCAATACATGAGCGTGAGCCATGGATATAGCACTATAGGTGGAATAGAATGGTGGTTGTGGAGAAGACAAAAAGGAGAAGATGATAGTCTCACATTAACTAGGCGTATCAACGGGCTATGGAGATGCCCATCAATAGATATCAATGTGAGTGAGTAGGGATTGCCATGCAACGGATGCACTAGAGCTATAAGTATATGAAAGCTCAAAAAGAAACTAAGTGGGTGTGCATCCAACTAGCTTGCTCATGAAGACCTAGGGAAATTGAGGAAGCCCATCATTGGAATATATAAGCCAAGTTCTATAATGAAAAATTCCCACTAGTATATGAAAGTGATAACATGAGAGACTCTCTACTATGAAGATCATGGTGCTACTTTGAAGCACAAGTGTGGTAAAAGGATGATAACATTGTCCCTTCTCTCTTTTTCTCTCATCATTATATATATATATATATTTTTTGTTTGGGCCTTTTCTCTTTTTATGGCCTCTTTTTATTTGGGCTTCTTTGGCCTCTTTTATTTATTTATTTTATTTTTCGTCCGGAGTCTCATCCCGACTTATGGGGGAATCATAGTCTCCAGCATTCTTTCCTCACTGGGACAATGCTCTAATAATGATGATCATCACACTTTTATTTTTCTTACAACTCAATACTTAGAACAAAATATGACTCTATATGAATGCATCCGGCGGTGTACCGGGATATGCAATATGACAATGATGGAGTGTGTCATGATGAACTAGATGGTGGAAAGTTGCATGGCAATATATCTCGGAATGGCTATGGAAATGCCATAATAGGTAGGTATGGTGGCTGTTTTGAGGAAGGTATATGGTAGGTGTATGATACCGGCGAAAGGTGCGCGGTATTAGAGAGGCTAGCAAAGGTGGAAGGGTGAGAGTGCGTATAATCCATGGACTCAACATTAGTCATAAAGAACTCATATACTTATTGCAAAAATCTAGAAGTTATCAAAGCAAAGTATGACGCGCATGCTCCTAGGGGGATAGATTGGTAGGAAAAGACCATCGCTCGTCCCCGACCGCCACTCATAAGGAAGACAATCAATAAATAAATCATGCTCCGACTTCATCACATTACGGTTCACCATACGTGCATGCTACGGGAATCACAAACTTTAACACAAGTATTCTTTAAATTCACAACTACTCAACTAGCATGACTTTAATATTATCACCTCCATATCTCAAAACAATTATCATGCTTCAATCTTTTCTTAGTATTCAACACACTCAAAATAAAGTTTCACAAATCTTGAATACCAAGCATATTATTATTAAGCAAATTACCATGCTATTAAGAGACTCTCAAAATAATTTAAGTGAAGCATGAGAGATCAATAGTTTCTTTAAAACAAATCCACCACCGTGCTCTAAAAGTTCTAAGTGAAGCACATAGAGAAAAATTATAACACTCAAAAGATATAAGTGAAGCACATAGAGCAAAACTACTTAGCTCAAAAGATATAAGTGAAGCACATAGAGTATTCTATCAAATTTTAATTCATGTATGGCTCTCTCAAAAGGTGTGTACAGCAAGGATGATTGTGTCATACTAAGACACAAAGACACAAATAACACAAGACGCTCCAAGCAAAACACATATCATGTTGGTGAATAAAAATATAGCTCCAAGTAAATTACCGATGGAAGTGGACGAAAGAGGGGATGCCTTCCGGGGCATCCCCAAGCTTTGACTTTTTGGTGTCCTTGGATTATATTGGAGGGTTCCATGGGCATCCCCAAGCTTAAACTCTTGCCACTCCTTGTTCCATGATCCATCAAAAGAATTCACCCAAAACTTGAAAACTTCACAACACAAAACTCAAAAAAGAAAACTCGTGAGCTCTGTTAGCGAAAGAAAATAAAAGACCACTTCAAGTTACTGTAATGAACTCATTCTTTATCTATATTGGTGTTAAAACTACTGTATTCCAACTTCTCTATGTATTATAAACTATTTTACTAGCCATAGATTCATCAAAATAAGCAATCAACACACGAAAAACAGAATCTGTCAAAAACAGAACAGTCTGTAGTAATCTGTAGCTAGCGCAAGATCTGGAACCCCAAAAATTCTAAAATAAATTTCTGGACGTGAGGAATTTATCTATTAATCATCTTAAAAAAGAATTAACTAAATATCACTCCTCAAATAAAAATTACAGCACTTCTCGTGAGCACTAAAGTTTCTGTTTTTTACAGCAAGTTCAACAAGACTTTCCCCATGTCTTCCCAACGGTTCTACTTGGCACAAACACTAATTAAACACAAAAAAACACAACCAAAAAAGAGGCTAAATAATTTATTTATTACTAATCAGGAGCAAAAAGCAAGGAATAAAAATAAAATTGGGTTGCCTCCCAACAAGCGCTATCGTTTAACGCCCCTAGCTAGGCATAAAAGCGAGGATAGATCTAGGTATTGCCATCTTTGGTAGGCAATGCATAGGTGGCTCTCATGATAGTTTCATATGGTAATTTTATTTTCTTTCTTGGAAATTGTTCCATGCCCTTTTTTAATGGAAATTTAAATCTAATATTCCCTTCCTTCATATCAATAATCGCACCAACCGTTCTAAGGAAAGGTCTACCAAGAATAATAGGGCAAGAAGGATTGCAATCTATATCAAGAACAATGAAATCTACGGGCACATAATTCCTATTTGCAAAAATAAGAACATCATTAATTATTCCCATAGGTTTCTTAATAGTGGAATCCGCAAGATGCAAGTTTAGAGAGCAATCATCAAAATTACGGGAATCTAGCAAATCACACAAAGTCTTGGGAATAGTAGAGACACTATCACCCAAATCACACAAAGCATAAAACTCATGTTCTTTAATTTTAATTTTAATATTTGGTTCCCACTCATCATTGAGTTTTCTAGGGATAGAAACTTTCAACTCAAGTTTTTCTTCATAAGATTGCATCAAGGCATCAACAATATGTTCGGTGAAGGCTTTATTTTGACTATAAGGATGTGGAGAATTTAGCACGGATTGCAACAAGGAAATACAATCAATTAAAGAGCAACTTTCATAATTAAATTCCTTGAAATCCAATATAGTGGGTTTAGCAACATCTAGATTTTTATTTCTTTCAATCCCACTTTCGTCAATTTCATCATTAAGATCTAAATACTCCGAATTTTTAGAACGCCTTCTAGGTACAGGAAGATCATATTCAGTTTCATCAAGATTAATATTTCAAAATAAATATTTAATAGGGGACACATCAATAACTTTTAGATCTTCATCTTGATTTTCATAGGTATTGGAGGAACACGCTTTAATAAATGCATCTTTGGAAGCACGCATCCTAGCGGTTCTTTCTTTGCACTCATCAATGGAAATTCTCATGGCTTTGAGAGACTCATTGATATCATGCTTAGGAGGAATAGATCTAAGCTTTAAAGAATCAACCTCAAGAGAAATTCTATCAACGTTTCTAGCCAAATCATCAACTTTAAGCAATTTCTCCTCAAGCAAAGCATTAAAATTCTTTTGTGAATTCATAAACTCTTCAACACTATTCTCAAATTCAGAGGGCATCTTATTATAATTTCCATAAGAGTTGTTGTAGGAATTACCTTAATTATTAGAAGGATTACTAGGATATGGCCTAGGATTAAAATTCCCTCTATAAGCGTTGTTACCAAAATTATTCCTACCAACAAAATTCACATCCATAGATTCATTGTTATTCTCAATCAAAGTAGAAAAAGGCATATCATTAGGATCAGAAGAAACACTCTTGGTAGCAAATAATTTCATAAGTTCATCCATCTTTCCACTCAACACATTGATTTCTTCTATCGCATGCACTTTTTTATTAGAAGATCTTTCAGTATGCCATTGAGAATAATTAACCATAATATTATCTAGGAGTTTAGTAGCATCTCCTAAAGTGATTTCCATAAAAGTGCCTCCCGCGGCCGAATCTAAAAGATTTCTAGAAGCAAAATTCAATCCGGCATAAAATTTTTGTATAATCATCCACAAATTCAAACCATGAGTAGGGCAATTACGTATCATTAATTTCATTCTCTCCCAAGCTTGTGCAACATGTTCATGGTCAAGTTGTTTATAGTTCATAATATCGTTTCTAAGAGAGATGATCTTAGCGGGAGGAAAATACTTAGAGACAAAAGCATCTTTGCACTTGTTCCATGAACCAATACTATTCTTAGGCAAAGACGAAAACCAAGCTTTTGCACGATCTCTAAGCGAAAAAGGAAATAGCTTCAATTTGATGACATCATTATTGACATCTTTTTTCTTTTGCATATCACATAAATCAACGAAGCTATTCATATGACTAGCGGCATCTTCACTAGGAAGGCCGGCGAATTGATCTTTCATAACAAGATTCAACAAAGCAGTATTAATTTCACAAGATTCAACATCGGTAAGAGGAGCAATCGGAGTGCTAAGGAAATCATTATTATTGGTATTGGTGAAGTCACACAATTTGGTAGTATCTTGAGCCATCGCGACAAGCAAGCAATCTAACACACGAGCAAACAAAAGCAACGGGCAAAAAGAGGCAAATAGAGAGGGAGGATAGAGAGAGACAAAGAGAGAGGGCGAATGAAACGGCAAGGGTGAATTGGGGGGAGAGGAAAACTAGAGGCAAATGGCAAATAAAGTAATGCGAGAGATAGGGATTGTGATGGGTACTTGGTATGTTGACTTTTTGCGTAGACTCCCCGGCAACGGTGCCAGAAATCCTTCTTGCTACGTCTTGAGATTGTGTTGGTTTTCCCCGAAGAGGAAGGGGTGATGCAGCACAGTAGCGTAAGTATTTCCCTCAGTTTTTGAGAACCAAGGTATCAATCCAGTAGGAGCCCACGCTCAAGTCCCTCGTACCCGCACAAAGCGATAGCTACTCGCAACCAACGCGATTACGGGTTGTCAATCCCTTCACGGTCACTTACGAGAGTGAGATCTGATAGATATATTATTTTTGGTATTTTTGGTATAAAGATGCAAAGTAAAAAGTAAAAGCAAAGTAAAAAGCAAAGCAACATTAAAGTGATGGAGATTGATATGATGAGAATAGACCCGGGGGCCATAGGTTTCACTAGTGGCTTCTCTCAAGAACATAAGTATTCTATGGTGGGTGAACAAATTACTGTTGAGCAATTGACAGAATGGAGCATAGTTATGAGAATATCTAGGCATGATCATGTATATAGGCATCATGTCCGTGACAAGTAGATCGAAACGATTCTGCATCTACTATTATTACTCCACTCATCGACCGCTATCCAGCATGCATCTAGAGTATTAAGTTAAAAACAGAGTAATGCCTTAAGCAAGATGACATGATGTAGAGAGATAAATTCATGCAATATGAAATAAACCCCATCTTGTTATCCTTGATGGCAACGATACAATACGTGCCTTGCTGCCCCTTCTGTCACTGGGTAAGGACACCGCAAGATCGAACCCAAAGCTAAGCACTTCTCCCATGGCAAGAACTACCAATCTAGTTGGCCAAACCAAACGGATAATTCGAAGAGACTTGCAAAGATAACCAATCATACATAAAATAATTCAGAGAAGATTCAAATATTATTCATAGATAGAATTGATCATAAACCCACAATTCATCGGTCTCAACAAACACACCGCAAAAATAAGATTACATCGAATAGATCTCCACAAGAGAGGGGGAGAACTTTGTATTGAGATTCAAAGAGAGAGAAGAAGCCATCTAGCTACTAACTATAGACCCGAAGGTCTGAGGTAAACTACTCACACTTCATCTGAGGGGCTAGGATGATGTAGAAGCCCTCCGTGATGACGGCCCTCTTCCGGCGGAGCTCCGGAACAGGCCCCAAGATGGGATCTCGTGGAGACAGAAAGTTGCGGCGGTGGAATTAGGTTTTTGGCTCCTCATATGATTGTTTGGGGGTACGTGTGTATATATAGGAGGAAGAAGTACGCCGGAGGAGCAACGAGGGGCCCATGAGGCAGGGGCGCGCCCTAGGGGGGCGCGCCCCCACCCTCATGACCGCCTATTTTGTTCCTTGGAGCAGGGTCCAAGTCTCCTGGATCATGTTCGGTGAGAAAATCACGTTCCCGAAGATTTTATTCCGTTTGGACTCCGTTTGATATTCCGTTTCTTCGAAACACTGAAATAGGCAAAAAATAGCAATTCTGGGCTGGGCCTCCGGTTAATAGGTTATTCCCAAAAATAATATAATAGTGGAAAATAAAGCCCAATATAGTCCAAAACAGTAGATAATATAGCATGGAGCAATCAAAAATTATAGATACGTTGGAGACGTATCAATTTGTATGTGCCAAACTCTAAACCTTCAAATAATCATCTTGTTTTGTATGCTCGAATAGCTCATGTATCAACTAGGGTTGTCTGTATCGTCCATGTTAGGCAGGTTATTCTCAACAGGAGTGGACTCCGCTCCTCACTTACGAGAAAATGGCTGGTCACCGGGATGCCCAGTCCCATGCTTTATGAAAACTAAATCAAAATAATTGCAAAACAAAACTCCCCCTGGGACCTGATGTATGTTGGAGGCACTCGTTGTTCGAGCAAGCCATGGATTGATGTTTGTTGGTGGAGGGGGAGTATAAACTTTACCATTCTGTTTGGGAACCGCCTATAATGTGTGTAGCATGGAAGATATCGCCATCTCTTGGTTGTTATGTTGACAATGAAAGTATACCGCTCAAAATGTTAGTCACCTCTATTTCAAAACCGAGCTCTGGCACCTCTACAAATCCCTACTTCCCTCTGCGAAGGGCCTATCTATTTACTTTTATGCTGAGTCATCATCCTCTTATTAAAAAGCACTAGCTGGAGAGCACCGCCGTCATTTGCATTCATTACTCTTAATTTATATTGGGTGTGACTATGATTGGATCTCTTTTACCATGAACTACAATGTCTAGTCAGTCCTTGATCTTTAAAGGTGCTCTGCATTTATGTTTTGCGGTCTCAGAAAGGGCTAGCGAGATACCATCTTGTTATATCGTATTATGATTGTTTTGAGAAAGTGTTGTCATCTGAGATTTATTATTATGGCTTGCTAGTTGATTATGCTATTGATATGGGTAATCATGAGACCTGAGAATTATTGCAAATGTGGTTGGTTATAATATTAGCTGAAAACTTGAATGCTAGCTTGACATATTTACAACAACAAGAGCAAACAGAGTTTGTAAAAGTTTTTCTTTATTTCTTTCAGTTTGTCAACTAAATTGCTTGAGGACAAGCAAGGGTTTAAGCTTGGGGATTTGATACGTCTTCGTCGTATCTACTTTTCCAAACACTTTTGCACTTGTTTTGGACTCTAACTTGTATGATTTGAATGGAACTAACCCGGACTGAAGCTAATTTCAGCAGAATTGCCATGATGTTGTTTTATGTGCAGAAAACAAAAGTTCTCGGAATGACCTGAAATTCCACGGAATATCTTACAATAAATAATAAAAAATCCTCGCCAAAGATGAAGACCAGGGGGCCCACACCCTTGCCACGAGGGTGGGGGGCGCCCCCCCCCTAGGGCGCGTCCCCTACCTCGTGGGCCCCCTGGAGACCTCCCGACTCCAACTCCAACTCTATATAACTGCTTTCGGGGAGAGAAAAAATAAGAGAGAAGATTTCATCACGTTTTACGATACGGAGCCACCGCCAAGCCCTAAAACCTCTCGGGAGGGCTGATCTGGAGTCCATTCGGGGCTCCAGAGAGGGGGATTCGTCGTCGTCGTCATCATCAACCATCCTCCATCACCAATTTCATGATGCTCACCGCCGAGCGTGAGTAATTCCATAGTAGGCTTGCTGGACGGTGATGGGTTGGATGAGATTTATCATGTAATCGAGTTAGTTTTGCTAGGGTTTGATCCCTAGTATCCACTATGTTCTGAGATTGATGTTGCTATGACTTCGCTATGCTTAATGCTTGTCACTAGGGCCCGAGTGCCATGATTTCAGATCTGAACCTATTATGTTTTCATCAATATATGAGAGTTCTTGATCCTATCTTGCAAGTCTATAGTCACCTATTATGTGTTATGATCCGTTATCCCTGAAGTGACAATAATCGGGATACTTACCAGTGATGACCGTAGTTTGAGGAGTTCATGTATTCACTATGTGCTAATGCTTTGTTCCGGTTCTCTATTAAAAGGAGGCCTTAATATCCCTTAGTTTCCATTAGGACCCCGCTGCCACAGGAGGGTAGGACAAAAGATGTCATGCAAGTTCTTTTCCATAAACACGTATGACTATATTCGGAATACATGCCTACATTACATTGATGAATTGGAGCTAGTTCTGTGTCACCATATGTTATGACTGTTACATGATGAACCGCATCCGGCATAATTATCCATCATTGATCCGATGCCTACGAGCTTTCCATATACTGGTTTACGCTTATTTACTTTCCCATTACTATTGTTACAATCACTACAAAATACCAAAAACATTACTTTGCTTTCGTTACTCTTTTGTTACCGTTACCATCACTATCATATTACTCTGCTACTAAACACTTTGCTGCAGATACTAAGTTTCCAGGTGTGGTTGAATTGACAACTCAGCTGCTAATACTTGAGAATATCCTTTGGCTCCCCTTGTGTCGAATCAATAAATTTGGGTTGAATACTCTACCCTCGAAAGTTGTTGCGATCCCCTATACTTGTGAGTTATCACATACGCGGCCGGTGAGCAGACCTAGCAACCTCCATTAAAAAGGAAGTTGTGTTACGCGGTCCAACCCGGTGCGTGCCGCTCAATCACTGATGTCAAGAAGGCTTCGGCTGATACCACGACGTCGAGTGCCCATAATTGTTCATGCGTAGTTGGCTAGTGCGTATAGGCTAGTGGCCAGACTTAGATCAAATACCAATATCTTGTTAAGCGTGTTATTTAGAAGTAACCACGGACGCCGACCAGGGCCAGGCCCACCTCTCACTTAGGTGGTCTCAACCTGCCCCGTCGCTCCGCCACAAAGTAACAGTCGGGGGCCGTCGGGAACTCGGGCCCACCACTACCTGGATGGAGCCACCTGTCCTTTCAGCCCCCACATTGGAATCACATGCGGGTACTCTACGTGCTGACCCGACTTTAGTCACCACCTGTATAGTATGTATGTATATATGTATATACCCGTGATCACCTCCCGAGTGATCACGCCCCGATAGTATAGCATGGCAGACAGACAAGAATGTAGGGCCACTGATGGAATACTAGCATCCTATACTAAGCATTTAGGATTGCAGGTAAGGGTAACAACTGTAGCAACAATAACAGGCTATGCAGCAGAATAGGATTAACCGAAAGCAGTAACATGCTACATTACTCTAATGCAAGCAGTAGAGAGAAGGAAGAGGCGATATCTGGTGATCAAGGGGGGCTCGCCTAGTTGCTCTGGCATGGAGGGGTCGTCAACACCGTAGTCATACAGGGTAGCAGCGGCGTCCGTCTCGTAGTCTACCGGAGAGAAGAGGAGGAAGAAACAATGAATACAATGTAAACATATGCATATCGATGCATGGCATGTCACTAAGCGGTGTTAGCTGTGCCCTAACGCGGTAGTAGGTGATACCGGCAAAGGGGGGAAACATCCAGGAAAGTATTCCCAGTGTTTCGCATTTTCGGACGGATGAAATGGAGGTGGATTGTTGCACGTTCGCTATCCTAGGGGCGCGTGGCGCACGAACGGATTGCGTATTCGGATTCATCTCGTCATTGTGAGCAACTTTCTTGTACAAAATATTTTCATCCAAGTTATGGTTTATTTTATATGATTTTTCAAAGTTTTATTCATTTTTCAAATTATTATTAATTGAAAATTAAATAGCAATTTGCTACGAGTACACAATGAAGTGTACCCAGCAGAGTTGTTAGAGGCTGACAGTGGCCCCTGTTGACTGCTGAGTCAGCAGTCAACAGTCAGCTGTTGACTGGTCAAACTGACCAAGGGGGGTCCACCTATAATAGAAAAAGTTATTTAACTAGGTTTAATTTAAACTAGAAGGGTTTATTAGTGGGGGTGGGCCCCATCTGGCAGTGACTAACTAATTAACAGTTTAAGTTTTAATTATAAAACCAGTTTAATTAAGCACGGGGGCCCACATGTCATTGGGTGCAACGCTAACCAGGGTTATATACGAAGTGGGTTAATTAAAAGGTTTGGACCCACCTGTCAGGATTTCACTAGGTTTGTTTAATTAATCCCATGTTAATTTGGACGTGGGTCCCATTTGTCATTTACACATGGGTGGTAGTTTAGAGGCCAGCTTAGCGGCTAATCCCGCGGGGTCCACCTGTTAGTGGCCCATGGGACGGTTCGAACGGTCGACCGGGCCGGTGAGGCAAAACATGGTGACGCCATGCAGGAGCTCACCGGAATCGCCCCTCTGGCCAGGAATGGGCACGTGGTTGGGCGCGTCCGATAGCGTGGGAGGCGTCGCGTCAGACGATGGTCATGACAAGTCGTCGGGGGAGGCCGAGAACACTGCCTACGCTCACAGCAGGCGACGGCCGGAGTTTGACCCCGCGGCAAACGGTGCAAGGACAACCTAATCGAGCAAGGGGAGGGGAGAACGGACGGCGGCTCACACTGGAGCTGAAGGGATGGCAGTGGGCTCGACGGGGATCGGAGAGGCGGCCGAGGTTGAAGAAGAGACGACGGCGGCGACTTGGTGAAGCTCCTGCTTGCTGGCATTGGCGTGGAGTCGAGGGGCAACCCCTTGAAGTGCCGGCCTGCTCAGGGAGGCCGGTGGCCATGGGGTTCACGGCGGCGCGGCGTCGGGCACGGTCAGACGGTTGCGGGGAGAGGGAGCGACGCGAGGTCGGCGAAGGCAGAGGCCGGCGCCGGGGCCAAGGGGACGGGAAAAGCTAACATCGAGGCATGGCAGCGGTGCGGCTTGGCGGAGGCAGGAGCGAACAGAGGGAGGAGAGGGTGTGAGGAGGGTTCAGGCACGAGGCGTCTCGCCTCTGTGCGTGTGGCGGCGCGAGGGATGGTGAGGGGAGCAAGAGGAGTGGGGTGAGTGGGGTGATGGGAGGAGGGGTTAGGGTTTGGGGTACGAGGCCATATAGGCCAGGGGAGGTTAGGTGGGCTAGTTGG
>NC_057797.1:103273779-103303292 GCF_018294505.1 Triticum aestivum
GTTTGTTTTGTTTTCTTTTACTTTTTCTTATTTTTATTTTTTGTTTTCTTTTAGTTCCTAATTATTTTGGTTTTTATAAAATACCAAAGTGGCACCTAAATTGATGTTACAAATTATGTCACAACCAAAAAAAGTTTCATCCCAAAATAATATAGTTTAGTATTTTACAAAATATAAAAGGCATTTAATTAATGGTTTTAGCTACTAATTTAATTAGTTTAGTGCATTTAAACATTTTATAAAGACTTGGTTTCTCCACCAATATATCTTGTGAATTATTTGTCACAATAAGGACATTTTAGTTTTGACTTTTGAAAACTTTAATTGTTTGACTTGTTTTTGAATTTGCATTTTGAATCGGCTTTGAACTAACGTGAGATTACCAACAGTAACGGAGGTGATGTGGCATTATTAGCAGAGGTTCACTGTAGCTTAATTACCCAGGCATCACAACCGTGCACAAACCACGGTTGGAGAAGCCCGGCATCAGCCCCCGGGCCAGGGTCAGCGCCACCACCGTAGGGGCACCCACGCCTCAAGTCCCCTCCTATCCAGGTGGACTGGAGGGGACATGGCCCAGTGGCTACCGATGGCCATGGTCGAGCAATCAACTCAGACGACACCACACCCGAGGCCTACGGCACAGATCCAACTGCCGGCACAACGCTGTCCCGACCACCATCGCCACGGTCCTTCATCAACACCATAACGAAAAGACGCCCCCAATCGAACCGCAAGCTCCTACCTTGACCGGAGCGGAGGCGGCCCAGAGCCGTGCACCGACTCTAGGGCGACCGAACGCCGGACGCCGCGCGAGGAGGGACGAGCCCCGGGCAGGAGGACTGCATCAAACTCCCGCTCCGGAGGCCAATCTGTGTTGCCGTCCAACTACCAACCAACGCACCTGGGGGGAGGGGGCGGATGCCGCCCCATCAGATCTAGGCATCCCGGATCCAGATGGGAGGCCGCCAAGGCAGTCCGGCCGCCGAGCAGCCGCATCCATGGTGCCAGCCCCGCGCCCCCTCGGCTCTCCACGCATCGTCCCGCCACCACCTCCTGAGGCCAAGGCATCAACTGTCCACCCGCTGACCTGCCTCCACCTGCCGTGAGAAGAGCCACCAGCTACTTTGCTGCCAGCAGCCGTCGTCCGACACCCAGAAAGCGCCAGGCCGCACCGCCCACAACCCGCGCTGCAGAAGCACACCACGCGCCAGATCCACGCCTCCAGAGCTCGCTCGCACGATCCGCCACCGTCCACACCGCCCGACATGCTGCCACCAGCCAGCGGCCTCCAATGCGCCCCAGCCGGAGAGGAGGCCCGCGTCGCACCTCTGCTTACGGAGGATTGAGAGGGCCCCGCTGCCGCCGTCCCGGGCGAGCATTGACTGGCTAGACCCTCTGGCGGTGGCAGGAGAGGAGGAGGGAGGGTGGGGAGCTTGGCGGCGGCCGCCTAGGGTCCCCTCCCCGCTGCTGCGCGGCGGCGGCACGGGAGGGAGAGGGAGGGAGGGTCGAGGATCTTTGTTTGCTTCTGCTTCACAGTCCAGAATTAACGGACCCTCGCTTCCTTCAACCGTCGTGTAGATTTCCTAGTGAGGAATTTCTGTTCCTCCTCACTCAGTGTCTCCACACCCATGTGATCCAGTGTCCATGTCTTGATCTCTGGTTCACACTAAATTGTTATTTGGCCCCTTATATTCTCAATCCTTGGACAAGGTTGGCATGTCAGCAGCAATACTACATCGAAAAAGGAAAAAGTGATGCCGAGACATACTCGTACGGTTAAAATTTGATTAGCTTTTATATACTCTGGAATGAAAGAAAGAATCGACATACGTTACTTTGAGAGTTAATACCACTATTGGTACATAAACTTGTAGGGGTGGGAACAGTTTCATACAAAAATTAAAAAACCCCACAAAACTAGTCCTCCAACTTGACTGCTGTAACAAATTCATACAAAGCAGCTGTGGATGCGACATTTGGCATGCCACGCTGGATTTTGGCACACGCCTTACTTTTACAAAAGCCCCCTCGCACTCTTTGTATTTTACAAAAAGCCCCCTCGCCCTCTCTCTCTGCATCGATTCCCCATTCGTAAATCCCTAGCTCCTCCCCTTTGCCGTCGCCCTCTCCGCCGCCAGCCGTCTCTGCCTTCCCCTCCGACGCCAGCCGTCTCCACCGCCCTGTCGGCCTCCCTCTCCGCCGGCAGCCGTCTCCGCCGCCCTGTCGAGATGAGCGGGAAGCAGCAGGCAGGACGCCGTGGAGCAGGGGTGTCGTCGTCCTCAAGCCACCCGCTCCCGCTCAATGGATGTGACCTCGCCGGTGCCGACATGACGAAGGACGGTGAGCCTTGGGCGAAAATCACCAGAGAGGTGCGCTACATGGATGTCAATTTCTGCAAGGTGCGTGTCCCCCTTCCGCTCGCCGATTTGCTTTGGATGCCCATGAATTTGAGCTTCCTGATGCTAACATTTGATTTGATGGCCATGGTAGGGGACTGAAAACCTACCCGAATTTGACTGGGGTATACCTATTTCCTCTCCTGATGCTGCTTTCAATGGCACTGACAAAAGTGACCATTGTTGCCACTTACTGAACCCTGCGGGAAGAGTTTGCTCTGATGGATATGACTATGGTCGTAGATTTCTTGTTTGTCCTCGTGAGGTTAGTCAAGTGCCCAACTTTTGTTTACAAAAGTGTGTTGTTTATCTGTAGTTGTTAGAGGTTGATGTGACCAAATTGTTGTACTAAACAAATTGGTTTGTTTTGCAGGGTTATGATACATGTGCTTATCTGAAGTGGGTGGACAAGGAACGGCAGGGGAGACCTAGGCAGGTGATTGGCAAACTTGCTGAAGAGAATGTGGCTCTTCAGAAATTTGTGTTTGACAAGGATGCTGAAATTATGAGGCTGAAGGAAGAAAGGAAGGCCATGATCATGAAGCACAAGAAGGAGATCAGAACTAGGGATAGGAGGGAAATTTGGTTAGCCTGTTTGGTCTGCTGCTCTGCACTGTTGTATGGTGTTGTAGCACTAGTGATAAGAGGTGTTGTGTAGTAAGTTAGGTAATTTAGTATTTGGCATGATTTGAGAGGTGAAACTATTTGTTATTAGTTGCTACTTGTACTGATTATATGAAATCAGTGGCTACCTATTATCTATGTTCAGTGTTGTAAACATTCCAAACTAGAATCAGTGGCTTGAAATGATGTGGCTTGTACTCATTTCTATGTACTTAACTGAAAATTCTCTTATTTGACATGAAATTAGTGGCCACTTTACTTAACTGAAAAATTCTGTTGCAAAATTCTCTTATTTGACATGAAATCAGTAGCTTGTTTACTTAACTGAAATCAATGATTCTCTTATTTGACATGAAAATTCAGTTAACTTAAGCAAAGTTCAGTTAACTTAAGCAAAATTCAGTTAACTTAACAGTGCAAATTTCAGTTAAGTTAACCATTTCGAAGGGGCCCAGGGATCTTCAGGTAGTACAACTTGGCATATTTGGCACAAAGTGAGCACCTAGTACATTCTATTTTAGGATGTGTGCACATGGGCACAACATAAGCAGACAACCTATAGTTCAACAGCAGACACACATGGGCAGAGAACATGCAGTTCAACAACACTTCAACACCAGATTGCCATAGATAACTTATATGCCAACATATAGATCAGCATACCTAACTACTCTTCTGCACCTCTTCTACATCTTCTTCACCAGCAGTTCAACATGGGCAGAGAACATGCAGTTCAACAGCACTTCAACACCAGATTGCCATAGATACAGCAGTTCAACATGGACTGCTCAAAATAGATAACTTATATGCCAACATATAGATCAGCATACCTAACTACTCTTCTGCACCTCTTCTGCATCTTCTTCAGTTCTTGAGCTGTTGCAGGCGGATGGAGCGGCGCACCTTCTTCACCTCTTTCTTCAGCGGCGACTTCTTCTTGTTTTGCTCTGGCTCCTTCACCTCTTCTTCTTGTTCAACCTTCACCTCTTCTGGCAAGAGCTCGATGTCCGGCAGGAGCTCGACGTCGATGGGCATGTTTCTGCCACCCTCTCTGGTGACCGGCGCAACGAGCACAACCTCGTCCGCATCCGTGTCGTTATCACTGATGACAACAGCCTCTGTCAGGTCGTCGTCAGAGGCGTAGTCCGCAGGGTCGACTGGAGCAGGCAGCGCGAGCACGACGCCGACGACGTTCGCAGGGTTGTCGTCGAGGGGGACCGGGGCCAGAGAGGTGGTGGAGCGGTACATCCACCACCTAGCTCGCTGGTATGGATCCACACTGAGCGTACCCTCACGCATTGCCCAGACGAGGAAGGACGGCGGCAGCACTGTGAGTCCTGTGGGGAAGGCACATGCCTTCTCGCCGTCCGTCAGCTGCTTGGCCAACCCGCGCACATGCATGAGCATCATCTTCGGGGTGGGGAACCAGGTGCAGACTTCTCGAATCTGCGCGTGGAAGGACTGGTCGTTGCCGGCCAGATCCTCTAGTGCGAGCTTCCAGCCCTCGATGTTCGCCATGGCGGCGGTGGCCGGCGGTGGTGAGTGGGAAGAGTAGGCGACGCGGTCGGTGTGTGGGGAGTGGTGAGTGGGGAGCGAAGTGGTGAGTGGTGGGCGGAGCGGTGGGTGGCGTGGATTTATTGATGTGGTGGGTGGGAACGCGAACCGTCCAGAATGGAGTGGGCGTCTCTGTGAAGAGTACAAGTAACTTTGTGCATCTAGCACTAACAAGTTCCTACTCTTACCGCATTGGCATTGCACTCTACTTCTCTGACCACATGTCTTGGGTTCGAGACCCAGGCTAGCATTTTTTTATTTTTTTATTTTGGGCATCTCCAGCACACAATAAATGGAGCAGTATAAGTAGATGGAGGTGCAAAATTCAGTTAGTTCAAAAAAATCCGCACTGGCATGGAAAGTGGAGGTGCAAAATTCAGTTAGTGCAAAAGTGGAGGTGCAAAATTCAGGAAAATGGAGAAGTACAAGTAGATTACTCCATGTAGCACTAACAAGTTCCTACTCTTACCGCACTGGCATTGTACCCTACTTGTCGAACCACAGGTCCTGGGTTCGAGACCCAGGCCAAATTTTTTTTTGTTTTTATTTTTATTTTTTAATTTTGGGCGTCGCCAGCACACACAATAAATGGAGTTCACCCAAATTCAGTTATTTCAGTAAAATGGAGTACATGTGCTTCATCACCATATTCAGTTACTTCATACATTCACCAAATGCATAAAATTCAGCACAAAATTCAGGAGTTCAGACATTATGAAACAACTCAAGTATATTGTCTGTCACCAAAAAATTCTAAATGTCATTGCCACAAAATATAAATTATGAAAAATGTCTTGCACTCAAAAATGCTGCCATGAAGTTCAGACATGAACTTCTACAGTTTAGCATGAAGTTCATTTATGAACTAAACAGACATCTAACTGTCACCCCCAGGTGCATTTTGAGAAACTGGAATTTCTTCAGTTAAATTGAGATCAGGTATTGGCTCCCTTGCTCCATCTTCACCAAACATGAGCCTGTATGCTGGATAAGTGCTAGCTTCCCTCCTGTCTCTCCTCCCAGCCACTCCTCTGCCTATTGCTCTACTCCTAGAAGATCCTCCTCTCTCTGTAGTGCCAGATCTCACTGTCTTTCCTTTCTTCCTTCCTCTTCCTCCAGTTGCACTTGACCCTGGCTCATCTGGATGTGGTACTACTGCAGCTTTCTTCCTTCCTCTTCCTCTTCCCCTCACACTTGTTGTGGCTGTGGTTGTGGTTCTTCTGGGAGGGATAGAATCCCTAGCTTGCACCACAAAAGCAGACTCTTCAGGAAGTGGCCCGGGAGGATTCCAAGTGCTCACATATGCCCTCTCCTATGCAGGATCACAAAATGTCAGGAAGATATAAATGAGAAAATGAAATGCAGGTACAAATTAAGAGAAAGACAGTAATATTAAAAGTGCACCTCCTGGCCTATGGTGTAGACCATACTGCTTCTGTCATTCATAGGATCAAGCCTAGGATCAAGTCTTGTTGGCATAATATCCTGTAGTCAAAAAAAAATCATGTTAGTAACATAACTGAACTTAAATGCAGTTAACTGAAATCACTGTTCAAAGTCCTAATTCAGAGAAAAACAGTTAACTGAAATCCCTGATTTAACCTGCAGAATTGAAGGATCTCCAACTTCATCATCATCTTCTAATTGAGCTTCCTGTTGCCTCATAAACTTGGCATGTCCTCTCTTGTTGTGGTCAGCACTGCCACACACTGAGCAATGCATTGCCACTCCTTTTTTGTTGATGTAAACAGTTCCATCTTTCTTCTTCTTCTCTTCTGGTGTCTTTCTCCTGTTCTTTGCTGGCCTGCCCATTTTCTTTGTGAAGACTGGAGGGTGGATGGGAATGCCATTCATCTTTTCCCAGCTTTTCCTGTCCCTCATAGGCATGATGTTGTGCCCATATGCCTTCAGATAGTTTTCTATGCTATAGCACTTGTGAACCAATGTTTCAGGGTCAATCCTATCACCTCTACAACAGGCAATCACATGATTGCAAGGGATGCCATCCAATTGAATTTTTTTGCAATCACACGTTCTTGCTGGAATATCCACAACATACTTGTTGTTGCCTGATTCAACACCATAAATGCCAAGTCCTGAATGTGTTGGAAAGCAGTTATCTGAGTACTCTGCATTCTTGTCCAGTTTCTTCCTAATCTTGGGGCAGATAAGTCCAGTCCACTTTTCTGAAGCTTCTTTGTACTTTCTGTCATGCCTCACAGTAATTTTATGTGTTATGCATTCTAGCATTGATATAACACACAATTCTCTTGCATCCAAGATGTAGCTGCAAGAGAGACATAGTAAAGTGTTGTCAGAACTCAATGACACTGCAAGATTGTGTTAAACATAACTGAACTTGTTTGCTACAAAAGTGAACTAACTGAAGTTTACCTGTTGTACACCTCTGACATGTTGTTCAGCAAGATGTCACACTTGGGGAAATCTCTGAAGTATGCTTTCACCCACTGGTTGGGGGGCTTGCCATCCAACCAATTATATGCCTCCAAGTTCTATGCCCTCAGCTTCTCTCTGTTCAAGGTCCACTTGTCCACATTAGTTGACCTAACAATGGCCCACAACATATTCTTCAGTGTTTCTCCTTTGAACTTCTGGTGGAAGTTTTGATAAAGATGTCTAACACAAAATCTGTGTTCTGCATCTGGCCATATCTTCTCAACAGCATTGATTAAACCCTGCAAAATTAGTTCATAAACATGTGAGACAACAACACCATATGGAAATATGCAACATCAGCATGTTTGGACAAATGGAACACACCTTTTTCTTGTCACTCATTATAGTGAAAGGGGAGGTGTTAATGATGTTCAAATCATTCTTCAAAGTGGTGAGAAACCATTCCCAAGAGTAAGTTGACTCCACCTCCACCATCCCCATTGCAATTGGAAATATGCAATCATTGGGATCAATCCCAACAGCTGTAAGTAGCACACCCTTGTATTTGCTCTTCAGGTGACAGCCATCAATAAATAGAATTGGCCTGCACCCCCTCAGGAAACCTCTCTTGCAAGCATCATAGGACCAATATAGTGAAGATAGGTGATCTTTTGGAAGCAGGTCACCTATTTCCTTCACTTTGGTTGTGCAAACAATGAATTTGCTCCCTGGATTACTTCTCCTCAGTTCTTGTCCATAGTCCCACAACTGGCTGTATTGTGCTTTCTCATCACCATGTATGATCTTAAGTGCAGCACTCCTGGCCCTGCCAAGCTTCATTCTCACTGGATTAAGCTTGAACTTCTGCTGAACTTTTCTTTCAAATGTACCCAAGTCCATGCTCTTGTTGTCTCTGAACTCATCCATAAATATCTCAGTCAGGTACTTCACTGTCAAGCACTTGGAATCCCATGTTTTCTGACAGGTGTGCTCTCCATTGTACTCTCTGATGACAATGCTTCCTGTTCTATTGTCTCTAGATGCTTTCAACCTCCAAAGGCAATCAGGTTGACACACACCAATGAATCTCTCTGCCTCATTTCTAGCTTTAATGATTTTCACTCTGTTTTTGACTGTGTATGAAGTGACTGCTTCCCTTAGCTCTTTCATTTCTCCAAATACTTGCCCAACCCTGAAGATTGGGTTGCTCATGTCCATTTCTGCATTGAATATTCTGAATGTATATTTCAACTTCTCCAACTCATCTTTTGACAGGTTGAGCTCATCATCATCCAGTGGATCTTCCTCCTCAAATATCTCTTCCTCTTATTCATTGTTGTCATTCAATGATTTGTCCACATTCTAAGCAAACAAATCATCATCTCCATCTTCACAATCATAGTCACTCTCATAAAAGTCTGAGTCGGTTTCATTCAACTCTTCTTCTCCATCATTGTTTTCAACTGCATTATCTGCATTGTCTGCATCTGCATCCTCTCCTTACATTGCATTCTCTGCATCATGATCTGCCTCTGCATCCTCTCGTTCCTCTGCATTCTCTGCATCATGATCTGCATCCTCTCCTTCTTCATCCTCATTTCCATCTGCAGTTGGGCATCCTTTTAGTATGATTTCAGGATATAAGGTCTGAATCTTGTTCTCCTCACCAACTAACAAATCCAATGTCTTGGCTTCTCTGCTGGACCTCACCATAGCAGCTATAACATCTGGATTGTCCACACAAAGCAGGCCATCACCATAGTCTTTATCTGGCAAAATCCAATACACCTTGATTTGAGGGTCTATAGGGTCATAGTCCATCCTTGCCAAGCAATACTTGATCATCCCCAGTGACCATGTGTCTGAATGACAGTAGTCAAAAGCTTGATGACTGCACCAATGTAAGAGAACTTCATTTCTCTTCCTATGCATTCCCCCAACAAAATCCCATTGTGCTCAAACTCCAATGAGAAAAACTGGCTAGCTTCTCCATTTGTCACTGCAATAATTGACACATTAAATTTTCAGTGCACAACACATTCAACTATAACTGAATCATAGTTTCAACTGACAAAGTACAGTGCTCAAACTCTAACTGAATCTGTACATGATTTTCAAACAGAAATATGCACTGAATATCAACTAAAATACCACCCTTTCATCACAAAACAATAGTAAAAATGCTGACTTTCATCTCAAAAAAGCTTGTACTTTTGCCAAACAGAGAAAGTAAGCATTTTTCCACTGAAATATCGACTGAAAGACCACCCTTTCATCACACTTTACGGTGCATTTACAGTTCAGTGCAACAATAGCATATAATCTCTGAATATCTGAACAATAAAATCACATCAACACATGACCCCTTTCCTCTCTGACCTAAAGGACCCCCCTTTCCCTATATGCTACCCAAAACCCTAGGTCAAATCCCCTCACATTGCCCTTGATTGACCCCCCCTGAATTCCCCAAATCAGCATCAAGAAACCCTAGACAAGCTCATGGAAAGTACTTCCCCTACGAACCCTGGGGACGCACACAACCAACCCTAGTGAGCAGATCGACCCAAAATTCACACTACATCGGCATGATTGGCCTAAAAAACCTAACCACTCCGCCGGCAGGAACAGGGGAAGCAGAGGAGAAGGCAGTGGAGGCAGAGGAGGCAGAGGAGTGCTTACCATATTCAGGAGGCCACTCGTCGGGTTCCCTACGCCGCGGCTCGATGGCGCCGATGAGGCCGACGGCGGCGTCGCCTCGCAGGAGCAGGAGCAGATGAGGAGGAACAAGGGACGGGCGAAAGAGAAGGGAAAGGTTTTGGAAGGGGTTTGCATCGGGCCCGACGACCAGGGGGTTTTCTGTCGGAGGTATGGTATGGACTGCTTTGCGAAATTGCTAAAGCGCGAGGTTTTTTTTTGTAAAAACACGCATCGGGCCCGACAAAGCCTACCTGGCGCGCCACGTGTGCAGTTCGGGCTGGCTTTGTATGAATTTGTTACAACAGTCAAGTTGGAGGACTAGTTTTGTGGGGTTTTTTAGTTTTTGTATGAAACTATTCCCACCCCTACAAGTTTATGTACCAATAGTGGTATTAACTCTTACTTTGACGTACCAACCATGCGCTGCCTCTCTGGGCATTGCGTCCGTTCCAGTGAACCAACTAACTTTATCCCATGAACGAATATTCTCTGATCCAAACTAAGAAACGGCAGTTCATGTGTGTGGCTTTTGGAAGCCGACCTAACCTGGGACGCTCGTGTGCACCTCATCGCGAGGCTGACGTCTGACTGCCCAGCAAGGGAAAATAATCGGCTGCCCAATAGCAAAGATGCTTAATCGTTTTTAGGGTTTGCTTTACCTTGTTATATGGAGCTACCCACCGCGCAGCCGAATCAATTATAAACAAGATTGGTCACTTGAAGTGCAAGAGAGCTTAGAATCTAAGTTACTAAACTGAGTACTTTTAGTACGCATGCCCCACGGCTCCATGCAGGCATGCATGCACCTCTATAAATAGCATGCACAAGTCGAGCTCTCAACACCACCACAACACGACCTGCCAGGCACTACATCTAGCTTGTCGATTCTTCGGAGCTTACACTCGGTAACAGTTGGTCTGTCAACGATGCAAGGCCTCGCGCCATCTTCCAAGCTGTCTCTGACCGTCGTGGTCGTGGTGCTTCTCCTCGGCATGGCGGGCGCCGCCCACGGCCTGACGAGGGTCGTCTCCAGCAGCCCCGACGAGCCGTGCATGAACATGACGCTCTACTACCACGACATCCTCTACAACGGCAACAACACGGCCAACGCGACGACGGCGGCGGCCACCAAGCCGACGGCGCTGGCCACGACCTACTGGAAGAACAGCACCTACTTCGGCGCGCTGATGGTGTTCAACGACCCCATGACGGTGGGGAAGGCGCTGCCCCTGGCCGGGGAGGAGCCGGCGGCGCGTGCGCAGGGGTTCTACTTCTACGACAAGCAGGAGTCGCTGACCTCCTGGTTCGGCTTCTCCATCGTGTTCAACTCGACGGCGCACAAGGGCACGCTCAACCTCGTCGGCGCCGACCTCATGGGCGACGCCACGCGGGACTTCTCCGTCGTGGGCGGCACCGGCGACTTCTTCATGGCGCGCGGCGTCACAACCATCCGCACTGACGCCATCGAGGGCCTCTACTACTTCCGCCTGCAGATGGACATCAAGCTCTACGAGTGCTACCTCTGACTCTGACGATACAGCATGGATGCATGCCCTGTGTGTGTGTCAATTGATGTGCTGCTGATGTTGTTTATGCCTTTCCATATTTTTTCTTTTGTGTGTGTGATGGGTTGCTTGTGTATCATTGCCGCATACGCCCATAAGTATCTTTACTGTTTAGCAAGATTGATCGGTTTGTAAGTGTTAGTTCAGGAGAGGTATCTCTTCTAGAGAACTTTTTACAGATTAAATTTGTCGGTGTCACATAGTCTCACGACTCTACCATAACATATTAGTCACGGAGCATTCCAAATGAACTGTTTAAAAGGAGACACGATATTAGGGATTCTCCCGTGAGCCCTTGATCTGTTGAAGATTCATGACCATGCAGTTATGTATGGGTTTTAGTATTGCTATGTGCTCTTTTGTATTCACTCTAGCACGTCAGCACGTCTGACATTTTTGACCTATGTCTTCTGGCCAGCTTTTGCTTCCAACATCACTTCTCCTCTCATTCGAATAGTAGTTATTTTCCCTTAGGAAAATACAATTTGGTTCCTGGTTGTATGTACACCCTATATGAAGATTTCTTTTAATAATTAAACAAAAAATTAAAATAGTTCAGAAGCTTTTTTAGAATAAACTTAACTTACTTTTGTACTAGTATATAAATTTCCATGAAAAAACCCAACGTTGACTTTGCATCAAAAAAGACAAAATTTATTTGCTATTATAGGTCACTATTCACACTATTTTGACCAAAATTTTGTCTTTTTTGAAAAGAAGTCAAAGGGGGATTTTCTTTTATGAATTTTTTCTCACAAGTACAATGTAAGGTCAAGTTTATTTCAAAAATATTTTTAGAATTTTTGTTGAATTACTATTTTTTCCATATAGGGTGTATGTGTCCCCATAGACCAAAAGTTCCCCTCCTTTTCCCTCACACCTATTTTTCTCTCCCACCAACTAATACATACATCGTGAATTTTTTGGAGACTGATATCTTTTGAACCATGAATCTGATTGGTGACTTTTTTTTAATATCTAAATAGTTCGCATCAAAAAATTTAAAATAAGACCAATATTAGGTACATTTCAAGTAATTTTATTTCACTGATTCCAAATTACATACTTCACTCAACTAAAAAATATATTTCATAATTAGTGTGAGATTAAAATATGAAATCAGAATACAACTAGTATATATAATGTGACACTCAAATATGAAACTGAAATTGCACATTAGCTTGTTTCACAAAAATCATTTCACTTTTCACTTTAACTAGAACATAGATTTCACTTTTCATTAGCTTGTTTCACAAAAATCACATATATTTCAATTGCACATTTTTGAAATAACATATTTCACTTTTTAAAAAAGAATTATTACACATTTTTAATTAATCACGTTCACAAGTTGACATTTTAGTTTCATATCTGGGTTAAATACGTTTCTAGTGAAATAGGTTGGTTTCACATATTTCTATTGAAAAAGAGTTTTTCTTCACATTTTTTAGTGAAGTAGGTTTGTTTCACATATGAAATGTGAAACATTGAAATTTAAAAGTGTTTGAAATGTATCAAAGATTGGTCTTATTTACAGGTTTTGGCGGCAGGAGTTCAAATATATAAAAAAATCAAAATCAAACATTTGATTCAAAAGTTATGAGTCATTTAACAATTTTGAATGAAAAATAAAATGTAAGTTTTTAGTGGAGAGAGAGAACAAATAGCTATGCATGCAACATACTATCTCCGCACTCTCTCCCACCTTTATGTAAAAGGCTGACACAAGTACGCATGCAAGGACAAGTGCTACAGAACAATCTGACACACCATCGCTTTGTGTTGTGCTGTATTGACATTTTCCAATGTAGTATTGAATAAACAATGCTAAAAATCTTCCGCAGCGCTCGGATCATGATGCATCAACGAACGGCCAATGCAGGCACAGGGAGGTCCTGTCCATGGTAGATTTTCCGCTTCGGATATTCACTCGGTCGTAGTTACGTGATGGTGTGCAATGTGGGTACAGTCGGATCCCGCTATACATAGTGTTGATGGCTATATGAAACCGCCACGTCATCTATAGTCACTCATATAGTAATATGGGTTATAAGGTTGGCTATTATATTAGTAATTTTTTCTACATTCTCTTTTTCTCTTTCGTCACATTTATTGTATTTGCCTACAAGTACGTATATAGTTAGACTCTTGCATGAAAGACCATTCCCTTTAGTTCTTCACATCTATCTCCTCCACATATGCAAAAGTGTCATGTAGACGACCTACAAGTCTACCATTGTACTTGCTCTAACCGGCTGCTGCAACACCCCATCCATTTGGTCTGGTGGGTAGCTTAATTAGGACACACGCAGGGGCATCGCCTCCTTTCATGATGGGGCATCAGTTGTGGTCTATTGGTTGGGGAGGAGCTAGTCGAATAGGTGTGGCTCAACATAGGTGCCCAGTGTCCACCGTGCAAGCATTTTGAGAGGACCACGACAATATTTGTTGCAGTTGCAAGCTTCGGCGGCTATCCCGACATGTTGGAATGTCCGTCTAACAAAGAGTGGTGGAGATCAAAAGTGAGGGGAATGAAAGCAATCACCAAGGTAGGAGACATATTCGACACCGAGGAGACGACTGGGCTCATAACCACTGGTCCTCCCATTGATGAGGAAATGACACCTTAGGCAGTATGAATTGAACAATAGCATGAGGGTAGGGATGGGCATGATCGCGATAACATTCAGTAAGGTCCTGACTTTTCGCCCCGATTACAAAGAATATAATAATTTGATGACAACTATGGATCACTATTTGGTCCATCCGAGTGCCCCGCCTTGTCTTGGGAGCTCATGTACATGCAATGCCCCCTTCCCCCGCTTGTGACGAATCTACATCGAGAGTTATGATGGGATGACTAATCATGATGAGTTCCTAGCTAGCTACCCCCACACGCACCACTGACGTTGCAAGTAGCGGCTCTTGCGAAATGGCCAAACACTCCATGTCCAACAAGACGATGTCTCATGAATCTTACTTGGGGCTTTGTTTGAAATGTAAGCCAACTAGGTGATATGTTCGGCAGCAACTTCCAGAGTTCCTTGTCTCGACTAGCCTTTGAATTTTTGTATCTAGTAAGGCCCGAGGAGGGGCTGAGTGATTCCGTCCTCAGATTCACGTAGACGAAGGAACACTATTATCAACATCAAGAAAGACACCATTATCTCCATTTTCATAGAAATGTGAGTAGTGGGAACTACATCCACGCCCTAACTAAATGGTATACACAAAATGTCAGCAAGCTGATGAAGAAGGACGATCTTGCAATTAAGGTGCATGCAAGGATGTTCCATTCTCTCTCACATGTATGTCTTAAGTATAAAAGGTTCGCAACTAAATTTTTGTGATTTAGATGATTTTCCTTACATTAGAATTATGTTTTTGATATTTATAATAATAATTTGAAATCATGGCGAAAAGACCTTTCAAACAAGATCGGTATTGGATATATATATTAAACTTATTTATATTTAGTTGTTTCACAAATTGATTGAAATAAAATTTGCAAGTGATAGCAACTATTAAAAAGGATTTTGTTCCTCCTCACTCAGTGTCTCCACGCCCTTGTGATTCCGTGTAAATGTCTTGATCTCTGTTCCCGCAAAAAAAAAGTATTGATCTCTGGTTCACACTAAATTGTTATTTGGCCCCTCATATTCTAAATCCTCGGACACGGTTGCCATGTCAGCAGCAATGCTACATCGAGAAGGGAAAAAGTGATGCCAAGACATACTCGTACGGAGTATATTACAATTTGATTAGCTTTTATCTATATCTATACCTACTATTAAAGCAAGGTGATATTTTTGGTTTCGTCCCGTTTAGGCCCAATAAACAACCAACGCGTAGCCCGTTAAGTTTTAAAAAAAGCTCTTTCGTACCTATTCTGGGTCATTGGGCCTTTGTCATGTTTGTCCATCCACAAAAAAGAAGTAATTCCAATAGGATTCAAACACACAACCTCGAGTTCAAAAAGGAAGTCATGAACAACTCAGCTAACTCACATTGTGCATACAACATAAGGTTGTCTCTTTATTAAATACTATTACATCGCCCTCTTAGATACAATCCATCCAATTTATATACACCATCTGAGGGATAATGACGCAGAAATATGAAAGGGGAGAAAGACTAATAAAGGAAAGAGTGGCTAATTAACTACACAGACATTTAAAATTAATAAGAAAGATTGATTGACGTAGAAATAAGCAACGACAGAGAGGCTAATAATATACCTTCTATATATGTGGTGGGCTGCTATTAAACGGATTTCAGAGGGCCAAACATTCTATATGTGTGTAACAAATTCATGGCATTTGCCTAAAAAGCAAATTCATAAGATATCCTCAATAATTTAAAAAGGGGCATTCCTGAGACATGCATGCTGCATATTTTAACGAGAGGGATCACATTGTGATGCCCGATCAATGAAATGGAAAAGGTAGCCAGAAGGGGACGTACGAAATGGGGAGCTAATGAGCGTGCCGGGTTGAAAGTCTCAAGAAAAAAATATCAACAGGGTTTTTGGTGTCGATCATTTTAAATTGAATTTTATGTTTGTTTCTGTCCTTCACACACATGTATTAAACTACTACAACGTAAAAGCGAGAATAAAATTATGTAATGTGGTTGAGATCTCAAACGCGATCATTCGCCAACTTATGCATCTTGGCCAGGCTTATGTGGAATGTCAGACGTGTAGTTGACAATGTGACTATCATCAATAATGGTGACAAAGAAGAGAAGTGGTAACATGGATAAGGCGCAAGGGGTGAAATTTGTTTTTCCCGTTACAACGCATGGGCTCTTGTGCTAGTACTTTGAAATGAAAAAAAAGAATCGACATACGTTACTTTGACGTACCAACCATGCGCTGCCTCTCTGGGCAATGCGTCTGTTCCACTGAACCAACTAATTTTATCCCAGCAACGGATATTCTCTGATGCAAACTAAGAAACCACAGTTCATGTGTGTGGCTTTTGGAAGCCGACCCTGTTAGAATATATTGTATGTATATACGGTTGTGTATGTATAAAACCGTATATACTCTTGGTGTTTTGCGTGCGTGATCAACTTTGTAATCTGGTAGTTAGGTTTAAGCTTCGATCCTTATCTTGTAGATAGCTAACTTGAGGATCAAGCCTAACCAACTATCGAATCTTGTAAACCCTAGCCTATGGCTATATATAACACGCAACGCGTCCTTGCTAGGGATACGCTTCAAGCCATCTTTCATGGTATTCAGAGCCTATCTCCTCTAAAGCACATCTCTCGTAGCCATGGCATCCTCAAGCTCCTCTGTCGCTGCGCCTGCCCTCATCCCTATAGCCGACCGACTCCATTGCTCCAACTTCCTGGTATGGCGCGTGTAAGCCATGGCAGCCATCCGTGGGGCGCAGCTCGTCTCCTACCTCGATCCAGATCGGGAGCAGCCGGAGCAGAAGCTCCGCGACAAGGACGGCAAGCCCACGGACGCGCCCAACCCTGCATGCGACATCGACAAGGCTCGAGATTCTCAGGTGTTGAGTTTCATCTTCAACTCCATCTCAGCTCCTGTTATGGTTCAGGTTGCACACTGTGACACGGCGACCGAAGCATGGGCCGCCATCAGGGAGATCTTCATCTCCTAAACTCAGGCGCACGTCGTCAACACCAGAATCGCCCTCTCCACCACCAAGAAGGGCAACTCGATGATATCCGAGTACATCGGGCGCATGAAGGTGTTCGGTGATGAGATGGCCTCGGTGGGCAAGCCGCTCACTGACGACGACATGGTGTCCTACATCCTGGCGGGACTCGACTATGACTATGTGTCCTTCGTCTCCACGATCTGCGCTCGCACCCAGCAAATCAAGGTGAGCGAGCTCTACTCGCAGCTGATCAGCTTTGAAAGCAGGCTGGCCATGTTTGAAGGTGGAGGGCAGTCCTCCCACTCCTCTGCCAACGCCGTGTCTCGCGGCGGACATGGTGGATCCAACCGCGGTGGTGGCCGCGGTGGCAACGGTGGCCGCAATGGAGGCGGACGTGGTAATGGAGGCAGCGGACGTGGTTGCGGTGGCGGCCGCAGCAATGGAGGAGGCCGCAACGACTTGCCTGAGGTCTTCTGCCAAATCTGCACCAAGCTGAATCACACGGCCATGGAGTGCTATCGTCGTTTTGATGTCTCCTTCAACAAGGAGAAAACTGCAGTAGCCGTCAACACCAACTCTTCCTACGGGGTGGACACGAGCTGGTATGTGGACTCAGGTGCAACAGACCACATTACCAGCGAGCTCGACAAGCTCACCGTCTGTGACAAGTACAATGTACATGATCAAGTAAATGTGCCAAACGGTGCAGGTATGAAGATTTCCCATATAGGTCATGCATATGTTCGTACCCCTACTCGTAATCTTCATCTTAAAAATATTCTGCATGT
Organism: Triticum aestivum; assembly: GCF_018294505.1. NCBI lineage: Eukaryota > Viridiplantae > Streptophyta > Magnoliopsida > Poales > Poaceae > Triticum > Triticum aestivum. The sequence goes on from NC_057797.1 coordinate 103,291,437, forward strand.
GACCAAAGCCACTAAAAACTTGATCTCTGCTCATCGTCTAGCCAATGACAATCATGTGTTTCTTGAAACTCATCCTCATTTTTTCTTTGTCAAGGACAAGGCAACGAGGAAAACCCTCCTCCACGGCAGGTGTAGAAACGGGCTCTATCCCCTATCATCAGCTCCAATAAGCTCGGGCAGACATGCACTTGGCGCCACCAAGATATCTCCATCGAGGTGGCACGATCGTTTAGGACATCCATCTTCGGCAATAGTTCAACATGTTCTTAGACACAATCAAATTTCCTTTTCTAGCAAAGAGTTGAATAAAGAGGGAGTGTGTGATGCTTGCCAACAAGGCAAGAGCCATCAACTTCCCTACCCAAGTTCTAGTAGTATTTCAAAAGCTCCTTTAGAGCTAGTTTTCTCTGATGTATGGGGGCCTGCCCGAGATTCAATTAATAAGAAAAATTATTATATGAGTTTCATCGATGATTTCAGCAAATTCACATGATCAGAAGTTTTCAAAGTGTTTCATGAGTTTCAAGCACTAGTTGAATGACTTTTTGATCGCAAGATTATCACCATGCAAACGGATTGGGGCGGTGAATATGAGCGCCTCAACTCCTTCTTTCATCAAGTAGGGATCACACATCACGTATCATGCCCACATGCCCATCAACAGAATGGGTCAGCCGAGAGAAAACATAGGCACATTGTGGACGTGGGTCTCTCACTTTTAGCTCATGCTTCCATGCCCTTAAAATTTTGGGACGAGGCTTTTCTAGCTGCCACCTATCTTATCAATCGTACTCCTAGCAAGGTGATTAATCTTGACACTCCTCTCGAAAAATTGTTTCATGAAAAACCCAACTACCATGCCCTACGCACCTTTGGCTGTGCATGTTGGCCAAATCTCCGACCCTTTCATGCTAAGAAGCTCGAGTTTCGCTCAAAACAATGTGTTTTCCTTGGCTATAGCAATCTCCATAAAGGGTTCAAGTGTCTCGATGTCAAAGAAGGACGTGTCTATATCTCTCGAGATGTTATCTTTGACGAAACTATTTTTCCATTTGCCTCACTAAATCCAAATGCCGGTGTTCCTCTTCGTTCCGAAGTTCTTCTTCTTGCAGAAACTGCTCCATCCGAACATCTTGATCATGGGGGCGAACAGACAGCTGATCTTTCGGTTAATCTTCATAAAAATCCTGCTGCAAATTTTGGTGGAAATCCTGTTTTTGGCTATGATTTTATGCAGCAGACAGGCGTGGAATATGATGCAGATTCAGGTGCTCCGCCGGATCCAGCAGGCGGCAATCCCGGGGAAGATCCTCCCTCGCCCGCCGCGCCAGACGGTGGGATTCGCACCGCATCAGCCTCGGGAGCGGGCGATCCAGCGTCACCACGACGCGTGTCCCCTAGCGGGCCCGCAGGCACAGGCGCTGTCGCGCACTTAGGGTCAGGTGGACCCACAAGCAGCGAGGCGCCGCTCTCCATGCGCCAAGTGGTGAAGTCCCCTCCGCATGGTGACGCGGGCCAATCAGGCGCGTCGCAGGCGGGCGATAGCATCCGCCTTGGATCTGCTGCTGCCGGCCCAGGTGCGGACGCTGGCGATGGCGATAGGATCCGCCTCGGATCTGGTGCAGCCGGGTTAGGTTCTGGATCCACTGTGCAGGGCTCCGGATCCTCTGTGCAGTCGCCTTCTGCGATGCTTTCTCCGTCACCACTAAGAACAAGATCTCAGCATGGTATTTTGAAACCAAAAGTACGTGCGGACGGTACGGTCAGGTATGACAAAGGGCGTCGTTTTGCTGGTCTTGCTGTCACAGGAGAACCAAATACCTTGGTTGTAACGCCCGGATGATCACGCTACAGTAATTCCACGCTAATCATGCCATGACACCTTGGTTACTGTTGCTAACCTCGCAATGATTCGAAACCGTTTCAAATTTAAATCCTAAATAAGTCAAACGACAATTTCAAAATATTAAACAAAAATGTTCGGTGTGTGACTAATATTACAAGCGTAATTATGGTACAACAAACACGTTTTTATAAAATGACTAAATGGTTTAAAATGATTTAAACATAAAAACAATAAAAGAAACCAGAAAACAAACAAAAAAATGGAAGGAGAGAAAGGCCCCACTGGGCTTCGGCCCAGCAGGCCGGCCCTTTCGGCCGCAGGCCCAACCGGCCTCCCCCCAACTTCTCCTTATCCCCCCACGAACCCAAACCCTAACTTACCCCCACCCCCCCCACTCGCACCACTCCTCCCCCCCCGCTGGATCTGGATCAGGGAATCCCGATCCCCTCGCCCTTCTCCCTCGTCGGCCTGCTTCCCCTTCCCCATCGGACTGCTCCTCTCCGCCGCTCGTCCCCGTCGACCTCCCCGACCTCCACCGAGCATGTTGCCCCGTCCTTACTCCGCCCCGTGAGCTTCCCCCTCTCCTCCCCTGTCTTCCACGCGCACGCGCGCACGCCTCGCGTCCTCGTCCTGCGCTCGCCGCGCCGTTCCGCACGCACACGCTGCCGCGCACCGCGACTCCCGCCCGCTGCCATCTACCGCTGCGCTCGCCGCATCATGGATGTGCCCGACCCCACCCCGGAGCCGCCCGCGGCCACCTGCCTCTGCACAGGACCACCATCGAGCTCCCGCACGCCCTGGACCGCGCTTGGCCGCGCCCGACCGTGGCCGATAGCGCGCGCTCGCACCCACGCCCCCTCTGACCAAGCCCGGCCATGGACGGTCCCCACCCCCCCTTGCTGCTGCACGCCCGCCGCCGCCGAACCTCGTCACCGGCCTTGTTTTCGGCCACCTCCAGCACCAACCACTAGCCCAACTCGATGCGCGCCAACGCGCTCGTCCTTCTGATGCTCGTGGGTGACCAAGTGGTCACCGGAACGCAACTCCGACGAGCCGCTGCCGTGGTTCCCCTCCCCGCACGCCCACACGCCCTTCCCTGGACGCATCGTGGGCACGACCCCGCCGGCGCCCTCCGTCGCCTCCGTGCGGGTGCGCGGAGCCCGCACCCGATAACGCCCGTGCGCCCGCTCGGGCTGTGCCCCGCGCCCGAACCCATTAGGCCTTGGGCCTATGACAAGTGGGCCACTACCCAGAGAACGTTTCCAAAAAAAAGGTTTTAAAAAGGAATAATATAAAATAAGTAATAACTAAAAATAAACTTAATTAATTAATTAATTAATTAACTAAATTAATTAAGTTAATTAATCCTAGTTAATTAATCTAATTAATCTGGTAGTTTAATTAAACAGTAGTTTGTTTAGCCTAAACCCTAATTAAGTCTAAACAGTGTATGACAGGTGGGTCCCACTGGACCCACGCATCAGTTGACCCAGTCAACCCTGTTGACTGGTGACGTCAGCATGACATCATGCTGATGTCATAAATCCAAATTTCGAATTAAATTAAATAATTAATTAAATTCCTGAAATTAGTAAAATCTTTAGAAAATCATATCTTTTAATTCGTAACTCAGATTAAATTATTTTCAACATGAAAGTTGCTCAGAACGACAAGACGAATCTGGATACGCAGCCCGTTCATCCGCCACGCATCCCTAGCATAGCGAACATGCAACTTTCCCCCTCCGGCTCATCTGTCCGAAAACGCGAAACACCGGGAATACTTTCCAGATGTTTTCCCCCTTCACCGGTACCACCTCGTACCGCGTTAGGGCACCCCTAGCACCGTTACTTGTCTTGTCATGCATCATTATGCATCTGTTTGCATTATGTTCATTGTTTCTTCCCCCCTCTTCTTCCGCTAGACACCGAGATCGACGCCGCTGCTACCCAGTACGACTACGGAGTTGACGACCCTTCTCTCTTGCCAAAGCAACCAGGCAAGCCCCCCCTTTGATCACCAGATATCGCCTACTCTTCTCCCTACTGCTTGCATTAGAGTAGTGTAACATGTTACTGCTTTCCGTTAATCCTATTCTGATGCATAGCCTGTTCTTGCCACTACTGTTGATACCTTTACCTGCAATCCTAATGCTTAGTATAGGATGCTAGATTATCATCAGTGGCCATACATTCTTGTCCGTCTGCCATGCTATATTATCGGGCCGTGATCACTCGGGAGGTGATCACGGGTATATACTATATACTTTATACATGATACATGTGGTGACTAAAGTCGGGTCGACTTGTGGAGCACCCGCGAGTGATTCACGGATTGGGGGCTGAAAGGACCTTTGTCCCAACGGCCCTCTGTGTGGATCTTTGTGGCGAAGCGACAGGGCAGGTTGTGACCACCTAGGAGAGAGGTGGGCTTGGCCCTGGTCGGTGTTCGCGGATACTTAACACATTTAACGAGATCTTGGTATTTGATCTGAGTCTGGCTACTGGCCTATACGCACTAACCATCTACGCGGGGACAGTTATGGGCACTCGACGTCGTGGTATCAGCCGAAGCCTTCGTGACGTCAGCGACTGAGTGGCGCGCGCCGGATTGGACCGTAAGCCTGCTCTTGTATTAAGGGGGCTAGTTCTGCTTCCGGCCGCGTACGCAACATGCAGGTGTGCAATGGGCGATGGGCCCAGACCCGTGCGCCATAGGATTTAGACCGGCGTGCTGACCTCTCTGTTGTGCCTAGGTAGGGCTACGACGTGTTGATCTTTCGAGGCCGGGCATGACCCAGGAAAGTGTGTCCGGCCAAATGGGATCGAGCGTGTTGGGATATGTGGTGCACCCCTGCAGGGAAGTTAATCTATTCGAATAGCCGTGATCTTCGGTAACAGGATGACTTGGAGTTGTACCTTGACCTTATGACAACTAGAACCGGATACTTAATAAAACACACCCTTCCAAGTGCCAGATACAATCGGTGATCGCTCTCTCACAGGGCAACGAGGAGAGGATCATCGGTTAGGATTATGCTATACGATGCTACTTGGAGGACTTCAGTCTACTCTCTTCTACATGCTGCAAGACGGAGGCTGCCAGAAGCGTAGTCTTCGACAGGATTAGCTATCCCCCTCTTATTCTGGCATTCTGTAGTTTAGTCCACCGATATGGCCTTTACACATATACCCATGCATATGTAGTGTAGCTCCTTGCTTGCGAGTACTTTGGATGAGTACTCACGGTTGCTTCTCCTTCTTTTCCCTCTATCCCTTCTACCTGGTTGTCGCAACCAGATGTTGGAGCCCAGGATCTAGACGCCACCGTCGATGACTACTACTACTCGGGAGATGCCTACTTCTACGTGCAGCCCGCTGACGACGACCGGGAGTAGTTAGGAGGATCCCAGGCAGGAGGCCTGCGCCTCTTTCGATCTGTATCCCAGTTTGTGCTAGCCTTCTTAAGGCAAACTTGTTTAACTTATGTCTGTACTCAGATATTGTTGCTTCCGCTGACTCGTCTATGATCGAGCTCTTGTATTCGAGCCTTCGAGGCCCCTGGCTTGTAATATGATGCTTGTATGACTTATTTTATTTGTAGAGTTGTGTTGTGATATCTTCCCATGAGTCCCTGATCTTAATCGTACACGTTTGCGTGTATGATTAGTGTATGATTAAATCAGGGGCGTCACAAGTTGGTATCAGAGCCGACTGCCTGTAGGAATCCCCCTTCCACACTCCTTGGCCGAAGTTGAGTCTAGACATTACAAAAACTTTTACTAACATGGCTGTGTGCCTTACGGGCCCACATCGCCATCTGGGTGGTATTAGGCTATTTTACTCCTCGATCCTTACTCTGGGACACTGAACTCTCTCCTACTCGGGTTAAACGATTTTACTAACTCTAACACTAGGATCCCGTGACCACGTTCACCCCAAAGTTGGATAAGCCCTAGTTATTCTTTAGAGTGGTATTTGAACATTATCCACAATGTCATTTGACTCCTGCGAAAACATCCTTGGTTTCAGATGGAACCCACGAGGCAGGTCGTGCGCCACACGACGGCCATTGGTGCCTCAGGATCACCTACTGTGTTGGTTGAGATGATGACCTATCTGGGTTATCGCTGGCACCCTGAGTACACCATCTATGAGGAGTATCAGGACTTCAACCAGGAGCAGTACCGTGCCATCGTCCACCTCTACTCTCGGGAGTATGACTCCACTACCGTGCTGCACACTGCTCATGGAGTTGGAGTGACTATCGATATGGCGGTCCACGATGCTGCTTATGCTGCTCTGACACGTCTTCGTGGAGAGTATCAGGAGTTGGATACCTCCCCCTTCAGGCACATTGCTATCGCTTCCGATGTTGGTGCGGAGGGATACTACACTGCTGCCTACTCCACTGTCACCCGAGAGCCCTTCTACCATCAGAACCTGGTTCTGCATGCTGATGGGCTGGATAGAGCTAACCGAACTCTTCGCCACGAGCTGTACACCACCCGTCAGCACCTGTATCGTGCTCTGACGCTGTTGCACCCCTCTGTCCGCTCTGGTGATCTGTCGTGTTATGCGATCTACCTTGCCTGGACCGTGATGCCTCAGGGCGTCGGCTGGCCAGATGTGGGAGGCTACTCTCCTGCATTGGGTCTTCTCCTGCCACCTGCGCATCGGGTTCCGCGCCAGAGTATCCGCGAACCCCAGGCTACTCGCGTGGAGGTCTTCCCTTCGCGTCACTACCAGCTGTCGGGCTACACCTACCTCCGCAGTACCGCATGGGACTGATGTAGACTTGCTTGTTAGTGTTAGATGCATTCGCCGCGAGCCTGTGTGCCGCCTATGATGTCTTAGCCTGTGTACCGAACTCTGTGTAACGAACTCTATGCATGATCTCTTTTGTAAGATATGCCGACTACTATGTAGTATCTATCGTGCTGCTTTCGTTGTGCATGTTTCATCATGAATGATTCTTGTCTTTGCAAATTTCTCAATGCTTAACTACCACTGTTATATATTAGCAGGATGGTTAGACCAGGTGGTCGTGGTCGTGGTGGCAACGCCCCACCACCGCCTGAGTACATGGCTGGGATGATGCAACAGTTTGAGCTGAATCGTCAGTTCATGGAGAATATTATGGCTCAGTTTCCTCGCCCCAATATGAACCAGCAGCCAACCCAAGTGACTCTGCAGGATTTCATGCGCCTCAACCCAACCGCGTACCGCAGCTCAACTCAGCCTCTGGATGCTGACGACTGGCTCTGTGACATCACCTATGAGATGGAGTCTGCTGATGTAGCCCCTGCCAGCTATGTCACCTTTGCTTCCTTCTTCCTGAAAGGACCCGCGGCTCAATGGTGGGACAGCCACAGGCGTACTCTGCTAGCTGGAATAATCATCACCTGGCCAGACTTCCAAGCTGCCTTCCGTGCTCGCTTCATTCCTCAGGGAGTCATGGACCGGAAGAAGCGGGAGTTCCGCAACCTCACCCAAGGCAACAAAACTGTGGAAGCTTACCAGCGGGAGTTTCTGGACTTGTCCCTCTATGCTGAAGAGGACATTGCAACTGATGCATGCAGACAGGAGAAGTTCCGTGATGGCCTTCAAGCTGACATCAAGCTCGCACTTCTAGTGCATGACTTTGCTGATTTCGCCACTCTGGTGAACAAAGCCATCAATGTCGAAACTGGTCTGCAGGAATACCAGAGCTCTCACAGGCGCAACCGTGACACGGGCTCATCTTCGGGCCCGTCTTCGCAGAAGCGCAAGATTTGGATTCCCAACAGCATGTACCAGCCGAATGCACCTGCCCCAAGGCAGACCTATGCTGCACCTCGTCTGCCTGCTCCTCCAACTAGGCAACCAAGACTTCCAGCTCCACCACCACAAGCTCCTGTTCCCACTCCCAATAATGGTCTCTGCTACAAGTGTGGTCAGCCAGGTCACCGTGCTAGGGATTGCAATCAGAACCAGAATCAACTGGCCCTCCCCACAGCTGGTCGTGGAAGCAACCAGCCTCGCAACAATAATGCCAAGTCTTATGGTCGTGTTCATGCCAACCACGTTGATCTCAATGAAGTTCTAGACCAGCCTGCTACCGTGATGGGTACACTCCTCGTAAACTCAGTACCTGCATCTATTTTATTCGATTCAGAAGCATCGCATTCATTCATGTCAGAAGATTTTGCATACAAGCACAACGTTAAATGTGAGGAGATGAACACTTCGGTATTGGTAAAAAAAACCCGTGGGACAATGTCAAACCTCACTGGTTGGCATCAATGTCCTCGTGGAAATCGAAGGGCTGGAATTCTATGCCTCTCCCATTATCCTGAAGTCGTCTAACATCGACCTCATTCTGGGAATGGATTGGTTGAAAGCGCATACTACTTCTATAGTTTGCGCCACTAAGGTCGTCCATCTGCTACACCCTTCTGACGAAATAATAGCTTACCAAGCTCATCTAGTTCAGAACACCGAGGCACGACTTTATGCTTTGAATGCGTTGAACGCTGCACCACTCGAGGGCATTGAAAACATTCTCGTCGTTCGTGAATTCCAAGACGTCTTCCCAGAAGAACTTCTAGGGATTCCCCCTGCTAGAGCTGTCGAGTTCATCATTGACTTGAAACCCGGCACCACCCCTATAGCTAAACGACCCTATAAGATGCCGCCGCATGAACTCATTGAGCTTAAGGAGGAAATCGACAAATCTCTTGTCAAAGGTTTCATTCGCCCAAGTTGCTCTCCTTGGGGAGCACCTTCTCTCTTTGTTAAGAAAAAGGATGGGACAAACCGATTAGTCCAAGACTACCGTCCTATAAACCAAGCTACCATTCAGAATAGATATCCTCTTCCTCGGATCAATGATCTTTATGATCAACTGGCTGGCTCATCAGTGTTCTCCAAACTCGATTTGAGGCTAGGCTACCACCAGATCCGTGTTCGTGAAGAGGATATCCCAAAAACTGCCTTCGTGACTCGGTATGGATCATACGAGTACACCGTCATGTCATTCGGCTTAACGAATGCTCCCGCCACCTTCTCTCGTCTGATGAACTATATATTCATGGATTACCTCGACAAGTTCGTCGTGGTTTATCTGGACGATATCCTTGTATTTTCCAAGAACGAGGAAGAACATGCTGGACATCTTCGTCTGGTGCTAGAAAAGCTTCGAGAGCACCAACTGTATGCTAAGTATTCCAAGTGTGAATTCTGGCTCCCCGAAGTAACCTATCTTGGGCATGTCATCTCCAAGGATGGTATTGCCGTCAACCCTGAACGAGTTCAGGCTATTCTCGATTGGACTCCTCCGAAGAATGTCAAGCAAGTCCGAGGTTTTCTCGGTCTCGCCAGCTATTGCCGTCGATTTGTCGAGAACTTCTCCAAGATTGCCAGGCCTCTGACTAATCTGTTGCATAAGGGTGTCAAGTTCGAATGGACAGACAAGTGTCAGGAAAGTTTTCAGGCGCTCAAAGACAAGTTGACCTCGGCCCCCGTGCTTGCTCCACCTGATACTAAGAAGGACTTCGTCATTTACTGCGACGCTTCCCGTCCAGGATTAGGCTGTATCCTAATGCAAGAGCGCAGAGTGATTGCTTATGCCTCTCGTCAACTGCGCCCTCACGAAGAAAACTACCTAGTTCACGACCTCGAGCTTGCTGCTGTCATTCATGCACTAAAGCAGTGGCGACATTACCTTCTCGGTAATCATTGCGAAATCTTCACCGACCACCAAAGTCTGAAGTATCTGTTTACTCAGCCAGATCTGAACCTTCGCCAGCAGAGATGGATGGAGACTATTGCAGACTTTGACGTGGATATATCTTATACCCCCGGCAAGGCTAATGTAATGGCTGATGCCTTGAGCCACAAGTCTTACTGCAACCACCTCCAGGTTCATAAAGTTCAGCCCTCGCTTGTCGAAGAATTTAGAAAGCTGAACCTCCATATTGTTCCTCCTGGAGCACTCACTCCCCCTCCCCCGGAATTCTGCAAGATGAATCTTCTTGTTACTACTAAGGGTTCTCTAAATACCCTGGCTGTCGTACCAGATCTCGTAGCTGGTATAAAGACTATACAAGGTTATGACTCTGAAGTCCATAAGATTAAACGCCATCTAGCAGAAGGAAAGCCCTAATTCTTCACTATCGCCGATGATGGCGCCTTGTATTTCAAAGGCCGCCTAGTGGTACCATGTTTGAAGAAAAACCTGGATAAGACTAAAAGGGTTATGCAAGAAGCTCATGATACGCCTCTGTCCATCCATCCTGGTAGTACAAAGATGTACCAGGATATTCGTCAAAGATTCTGGTGGTCCAATATGAAGCAGGACATTGCTCGTTATGTTGCTGAGTGTGACATTTGTCGCCGAATCAAAGCAGAGCATCAAAGGCCTGCTGGAACTCTGCAACCTATCTCTATTCCTGAATGGAAATGGGACCATGGTGAAATGGACTTCGTCACTGGATTTCCCAAATCGCAGAAAGGTAATGATGCTATTCTTGTCGTCATTGACCGACTTTCCAAAGTTTCCCATTTTCTGGCAGTCAAAGAGACAATCACTGCTAGTTAGCTTGCTACTCTCTACATGGCCAGAATTGTTTCACTTCACGGTATTCCACTAGTTATCAGTTCAGACCGTGGCAACTTATGCACTTCAAGGTTTTGGGCGAGTTTCCAAAAGAAGCTATGGGAACTCATCTGTCATTCAGTACTGCGTTTCATCCTCAGTCGCAAGGACAGGTTGAACGTGTCAACCAAGTTCTCGAAGACATGCTTCGAGCTTGTGTAATATCATTCGGCAAGAAATGGGAGGAATCTCTTCCATATGCCGAGTTCTCTTATAATAATAGCTATCAAGCTAGTCTGAAGATGTGCCCCTTCGAAGTGCTATATGGACGAAAGTGTCGAACCCCTCTGAACTGGTCAGAAATGGGGGAACATCCACTCTTTGGTCCGGATATTATCCAACAGGCCGAAGAACAAGTTCGCATTATTCGCGAGAATCTCAAGACTGCTCAATCACGTCAGAAAAGTCAGTATGACCGTCATCACCAAGACATGGTCTATCAACCTGGCGAAAAGGCTTATCTTTGAGTTACACCAATGAAGGGTGCACACCGCTTCGGGATCAAAGGAAAGCTAGCTCCCCGCTATATTGGTCCTTTCACTATTCTCGAAAGGCGTGGAAAGGTGGCATATCAACTGGAGCTTCCGTCAAACCTTTCTCAGGTTCACGATGTGTTCCACGTGTCGCAACTTCGACGCTGCTTCAAGGACCCAATCCGGCAGTGGATCATGAAGCGCTCGAATTGCAATAGGACCTCTCTTATAAAGAGCATCCGGTCTGCATTCTTGACCAAGCTGAACGCCGCACACGTCAGAAGGCGATCAAATTCCTCAAAGTCCAGTGGTCGAATCACTCTGAAGACGAAGCCACTTGGGAACGCGAGGACCGCCTGCGTGATGAATACCCCGCACTGTTTCCTTCTACCTCCTAAATCTCGGGACGAGATTTCTTGTAGTGGAGGAGATTTGTAACGCCCGGATGATCACGCTATAGTAATCCCACACTAATCATGCCATGACACCTCGATTACTGTTGCTAACCTCGCAATGATTCAAAACCGTTTCAAATTTAAATCCTAAATAAGTCAAACGACAAAAGTTTTCAAAATATTAAACAAAAATGTTCGGTGTGTGACTAATATTACAAGGGTAATTATGGTACAACAAACACATTGTTATAAAATGACTAAATGGTTTAAAATGATTTAAACATAAAAGAAACAATAAAAGAAAACAGAAAACAAACAAAAAAATGGAAGGAGAGAAAGGCCCCACTGGGCTTCGGCCCAGCAGGCCGGCCCTTTCGGCCGCAGGCCCAACCGGCCTCCCCCCCCACTTCTCCTTATCCCCCCACGAACCCAAACCCTAACTTACCCCCACCCCCCACTCGCACCACTCCTCCCCTCCCCGCTGGATCTGGATCGGGGAATCCCG